>NW_007247782.1:188928-232347 GCF_000164805.1 Carlito syrichta | reverse complement strand
AAAAAAAAAAAAAAAAAAAAAAAGATATATGATTGCTCATAAATAAATAATCCCAAATATTTTTCTTTTTCGCCCTCAAAAGATACTTTTAATTATAGTTTTGTTGTTTTTATTTTAAAGATGTAAGGTAAGATTAAATATGTAAGGTATACAAATGGTTATTGTACAGGTAAAATTTGGGCCTCATTTTGGTCCCCATATCCCTGGGTTTGAGATCAGTTACCCTTATTAATGAAGCATGCCGGTGCCTGGCAGTTTCCTACTACTGTCAATCCCCTTCTTATAGTACTATGATAATTGTTCAGCGTCAACTTATGAGTAAGAACATGTGGTATTCGGTTCTTTGTTTCTGTGATTGATTGCTGAGTATTTTAGACTCTTAAGTCAAGTAGCTGGGAAGTTCATAACCAAATATTTTTCAAGTTCACATTACTTGAATAGATCTTTTGGTAAATAAGACTAGTTCAATATGGTTGATCTAATAAAAATAACTGTGTCTTCTGGTAAAATAGGCATATTGTTAGGTCACACTCTCAGTGGAGGCCTCCAAAATGTTTGGTCAGGTCAACCTGGATTGTGGGTGTCTGGTGTGCGATCCAGTACTGCGTGAAAGATGCAAACAATTGCATAGAAGTTTGATTGGGGCATATAGTTTATTTAAAAAGTAAATTAGAGAGAGAGAGACAGAGAGAGAGAGAGAGAGAGAGAGGAGATTCAACTCCCTAAGGTAGGAAAGGGAGTTAAAACCAGTAAAAACGGCAACAGCCAAAGCTCAAAGAGCACTTGGCCACAGCAGAGTCTAGTAAGGTAATAGTGACTGGCTGCTCATGGTTGAATGTTTTTAACCATTCCCTTTGATGGGAGAATGTCATTAAGGTGGTTGTGTGGTAGTCTGCTCCACACCACCACCGAGGGGACAGGTAAGTGCAGGTACTGATGTCAGTTGATGGATAGCAGGCAGATGGATAGGTTAGTCACATGATTGCTGCCATGGTGATGGGGTCTGTCTGTGTCATAAAGGTCATGATGGACTGATTAGATTAACCTGGGTCTTATGGGTGGAGGCAAATACTTGAAATAGAAAAGCTGTGGAGGGGGATTGTAAAACAATTTTCAATAGCTACCTCTGATAAACGGGTTCTGCCTTGGCTAGTGATTAGAGAGTAAGTTAAGTGAACTGCTAGAAAAACATGAGATTTAGGCAATGTTAAAATGTCTTCTCATTGGGTATATTAAATCCATGTTATGTCCTTTTACATATATTTAACTTAAGGGTTCTTGCTTTTATTATACTTGCCTAATATACAGTAATATAAAAATGGTTAATAGAAAAGAAACTTGAGATAAAAGAGAAATGATTCTGTATACAGAATATATTTTTTAAATGATATATTTTTCAAGGAGGTTATGAAGTATGAAAATTAGTCTTTGTCAAAAAATTGATTTTGTTTAGTTTAAAAGTTATTTGAAAGTTTTTTTAGAACAAATAAAAAAAGAAAATTGTGAGATAAATTAAATGGATATATGAGTGGGAGAAAAATATAAAAGACAAAAAATGTAAAAAAAAGGTTTAGAAAAATCTTATATTGTCAAAGCTAATTAAGATTAGATGGCTATGCTTATAAAGTGTTATTGTAATTAAGTTTAGTATTACTAATACAACTGATACAAAGATAGAACTGTCTCTTTTGAAGAAAAGATTTTCATATAATAGTATAGGATAATAATATAATATTGTTCACATTTTGAGTAAACTACTATTAAGAAAAAAGTTTTCCTCATGATGTCTTTATTAGGTCTTTGTTTGCAAACCTGAGCCTACTCTCTATCAAAGAGTAAATATTTTTATTTTTTGAAATTTTTAAATTATCATGTTGGCTAAATAAATGGTTATTATTCCACCATGACCTGTGATCCTATTATGATCAAGTGTTTTAAAGTTTTGACACATTACAGGCTTCCCCAAAACAAATCTCAGATCTTAAATCAAATCCTTTTTGACCTTAAATAATTTTTGGATATTTTTTAAAATAGCAGAAGTCCAAAAAAGACATATTAGGCCTATTCCATATGTTAAATTATATGGGAGGCATTGTCAAATAAAGATAATGTTTAACCTTTTTTTGTGTTACCTTTGTATAAAAGTGTTACTAATATGTGTTCCAAAACTGCATGAGCTTTCTAGAAAATTCTGGTAAGTCTTGGTATATGTTATCAGTCATAATTCTGATAATACAGGTTTCTAATAACTTTGAAAATCATATTGGGACTAGGAAACACTTTCAGAAAAGTGAAAAAAAATTGATAGATTCATAAAGATTACTAAACCAACATCAAGCAGAATAAGAGTTAATTGCATGGGCTCAAGCTGCTAAAGGACTAAAATAAAATTTTATGACTTCCTTTAAAAAAAAAAAAGCCTTGTTGATTATTTTTACATTTTGTTTTTTAAAGTCAAGAAACTTTTTTTTTCTACTTATAGGCTTTTAACTATTTTACAGCAATTGGGTAAAGTATACTTCTGTAAGCAAAATTAAAATGTGCTGTTCTCTCTCCCCAATCCCTTCAGAATTTAAAAACTATGAGTATTCTTATTTTATAACAATATAGTTACTTATACAAGTTCAATAAAAATGTGTTCTCTTTAGAGGGGCAGTTGAAAACACAAGTTATGTTACCAAAGCTTTGACTGGGAGGTCATATTTTCAGATATAACCAGACTACTTTAAGAAAATAAAGTTAACTTTAAGGAGTGATTAAAGTTTTTAAAAGCACTGGCCTGATACCTTGTCTACTTGGTTCCCTTACAAGGTTTCTAGCCTTGTGGTAAGTAAAAAAATGTTACTTTTTGTTGAACCTGGGAACTTTAAAATATTTTGAGACCTCAAAAAAATATTTCATCTAGGTACTAGAGATGAAATCTGCTGATGAGTCTATGACTTGACTTCCTAATCTGGAAATGTTTTTAAATATCAAATCTGGGATTCCTTATAAATTCCAACAAACAAATTTTTAAAAATTAGCCTGTGAGGCCAATTATGCAAACAATCAAGTAAAGTATAATAGGCTAAGTTTTATTTTACAACTGAATTAGTCTCACTGCAAATATCTTTAGTAAATATTGATGTAATTATAAAAATAAATTTTTCCAATAATAACTATAATACACCTGTTATTAAATTCTAGCCTTGCCTATTGTTTTGCATGTTTTTTTTGTTTTTTATTTTCTGGAGTAAATCCTAAATTTTTAATTTCTTGCAAAATCTGGCTATGAATCTCCAGACTAACATTTGCAACTTTTCTCCCATCTTTCCAACTTAAAATCGCTGAAATTTAGACTGTGCTTTCTCTGAGGCCCTATAAGACAACTTGATGTAAACTTCAGAGAAGTCGCATGATTTATTTATGAACAAAACGTTCACAGAAATGTCTCATACAAACCACAAACCAGGAAAATCTGTCCGATTATCACTATTTACTTCTACTTCAATTGTAGGTATTTAAAACATAAATCTAAAAATCTCTTGTCCTCCTAAATCAGAGACTAGTTTGTGGACTGCTCCAGGCATTAGCCTTTGTTTTTCTTTTGTTTCCATAGAAATTCTTACTAAATACCTGTTTGCCTTCACCATGTAGAGAACTAACTTTAATAAAAACCCACCTATAATACCACCTCCTGGAATGAGACACAACTGTTCGATTGAACTGACTATTCTCGGGACTAAAAGATTGTTTCAATAGAATATGAGACAATGTACTTAAATTTGTTTTTCCTTCTAATTCCATGTTTTCTCTTTCTTTGCTAGCCTCTTGTCTCAAAACCTCTAACCTAAGTCTTTACAAAGTTACCAACTTTGCTTTTAAGCTGTAAAACTTTCTAAAAGTAGAGTTTCAAAGGGAGGGGGGCGGAGCAGAAGAAAGATCAAATATTTCTACCTGTAATACTGAGGATTGTTACAGACTCGAAACATATAAGGGAACACACTTCCCAGTCTCTCCTTCCCTGACTGCAGGACATCAATTCTTCCTTACTGGAGACAGCACTTGCTTATGGGCCTGGAGAAGGTACCAGCAGGCACCAGAGGAATCTGGGAACAGATATTATTACCTTCCTACATATCCCCACCTTTTAAAAGACTGAAACTGTTCTCTCCTCTGTTTTGTTACTGTATAAGATATCAGGCTCTGTGTTAAAATACTGTTTAAGCAAGGACCCTAAGCCACTGCCTTGAGAGAGAAATACTTTTAAACTGAGGCCTCTCCTACATGATGGATGGGTACAGCACATGTAATAAACTTCTACTTGTTTTTTTTTTTTTTTTAATTTTTGTTTTCAGCAGACGATCTCAATTAAGAACCTAAAAAGAAACAAAACAAAAAAACAAAAACAAAAACAAAAACATAGATGCTTTCTCCCCTGCATGGGCCATTTTAATAATGGAAGGCAAGCTACAAGTTGCCTGAAGTTTTCTAAGAACAGCTATGCACATTGGAGCAATTGTCATAAGTGATGCAATGAGGTGTAAAAAGAAAATAGTAAATTCTGTTTCTTTGTGTCAATCTAGAATCAGAAAATAATTGTGCTTTGCTCCTATTTAATTGATAGATTAATAGAGTGCACACATTTATGCTTGAAAAATAAGTTTATATATTAGAGAATGGCTTCAAGATTTTATACTGAGGAGGTAGTTTATCAAAAATGTTTGGAGAATACTGATTTTGACACCTTTCTGTTTTAACTTCTCTATTATCATGCACTCTATTCCTGGCAGTCTTATGGAATGTTTTTCCTGTGTATGTGACCCAAGTAAAATGTTTTCCCCCTTCAATCCTTCATTTTGAAAGAGAGGAGATTAAACTATTGGGTGCTCCTATTGGTTGGCTAATTTGAAGAATGAAGCTATTTAATTTCTTCTGAAGACATGCATAACTACTTGTGAGGCAAATCTGATAATTGTTTATTATTTTCTGAGGATAAGAAAATCAAATGTGCTCCAGATGCCTTCAGTATAATTTTCCATCTCCCATAAATTTTCTTCAGAATGATTTCTTCAAACAAGGTCAAGGCATTAGTGCTCATTAAGGACTATATACATGCACAGCTTGAGAATTCATCAGAAAACCAATCAGTTGTTTGAACTCAAAGAAACCCAGCAAAAATTGCTTGTGCTGATTTTTTTCTCTCACTCAGCAATCCACTGCCCTCTTTTCCATCAAATATCTCTGCTTTAAGATGAAGGTTTTCTTTTTATTCAGGTATGGTCAGGCCAACAGATCAAGAGACAACTGTCACCAAAAAGATTGTTACTCAGAGTTTTCAAGAAGAGAGGCACACAGGCCGTGCAAGGCCACATGAGCAAACGCAAAGCCCAGGGGAGGCAGCAGGAGCTCGAGGAAAATATGGCAAGAGCCTTTATTGTGGCTTCCAGGAAAGAGTCAGAGCAAGGGAGGATAAGCGGGTTTAAAACTGGCTAGTTTGATAATTTCACTGGGCTCTGGGTATAGGAACTGTCTCTAGTGGTCTGACACCTGGCTGCAGGAAATTAGGATAGGGAGATAGTGGGAGTACATTTTTTAAAAGAAGCAACTAAAGAGAAAGAAAGAAGAAAAAAAGGAAGGAGGGAAAAAAAGAAAAATTGTTTCCCTTTGGCTAATTCTTAAGTTAGAATGATTTTAATATTATATTCTAATAATAATTTTATGAGTTTTTTAAAAACTACTTTTAATCTTATGTAGATTGACTCATTTAACAGTGAATAAAAATGTAGCTAAGTAGATTTGAGATAACTAAATCACTACTTATTTCATAGAAACGATATTGAAAACATTTTGCATATATTTCAATTTAAGCTTTTGCATAATTTCTCTTTTGTGAATTGTGTATGCCTGAATGATTTCTTCCTTAAGAGAATAGGATAGATTTCTAGTAGTCAAGAATTAAGAACTTGACAAATGTTACAGGAGAAGAGAACTCTTTTGTGGGAGCGTACAATTTTCAGAAAAAAGAAAACAGTATTTTGTTGTTGGTTTTCTTTTTCTTTTTTCTTTTTTGATGGGAAACATTTGTGTTCACTGGCTCAAATAAAGCACCATTTAATTATTTTAAATATTCAAAGGTTTTAAGGTATCATACTTTGCGTTTGAGGTCACTTTAGCTTTTATCTATTGAAACCTTTGCCACGACAAGTTGAACTTTTAACACACTTTCCCTCATTCATTCTTAATCTGAAATTTCTAAGCCTTTCCTGAGTACTTGAGAGAATAAATACTCATTGGACCATGTATAATAATTGAAGTTGTTCCTATAATCTCTACAATAAATGGCCCAAGAAGCCAAGTCTCTGCTGAATGTAGCACAGAACAGCCAGGATTTAGTCAATAAGTCTTGTTCCTTAGGACCAACCAGAGAAAGTCATGTATGCTCTCCCAACAAATCACATAGGATGTCCTCCTTCTAGGAAACCCACATCCAACTTCTCTATACCAGTAACTCCCAGTCAGTACATAGCATAACCCTTTTGTTTTTGTTCACTATAAAGCTTTCCCACTCCCTTCTCTGACTTTGAGTCTCTGCCAAAGGCATATGTTGGTGACTGACTTCCTTGGATAACAAGCTCTGAATAAATGGAGTCTTCATTTAAGTGGTCTTCATTTACTTATTTATTTTTAAATTTTAGATTCAAGAGGTACACAGATGTGTTCATTACATGGACATATTGTGTAGTGGTGAGGATTCATCATCCTCCTTAGATGGGCTTCATTTATTTCCACGTGCTTTTTACTTTTCCTGAGATGTTACTTTCCTTTCACTAGTCTTCACAACTCTTTCATTTTTTTTATTTTTTTGAGTTGGAGTCTCACTCTGTCACCCAGACTGGAGTGCAGTGGCCACTCCCGGCCACCACAGCCTCGACTTGCTGGGCTCCAGCGATCCTTCTGCCTTAGCCTTCCAAGTAGCTGGAACAACAGGCATGCGCTACCACGCCTGGCTGGTTTTTGATTTATTGTAGAGATGAGGTCTTGCCAAGTTGCCCGGATGGGTCTCGAACCCGCGGACTCAGGCAATCCACTCACCTTAGCCTCCCAAGGCTGAACCACCAAGCCCGGCTATTCACACCTCTTGATTGTGATAAGGCAAGTGATTTTTTTCCATACTAGGTATTTTCTTGAAAATGTGATGATATTACCCCAGACAAGGAGGAACACAGGTAAAATTGTGACCTGAAGTGAGCTGAATTTGTTCTCATGGCTCCCAGAGTTTTTACAATTATTTGTTCTTATCTAACTTCTGACATACTCTTTCTAACTTTTTACTCAGTGATAAAACCAAGATCCTCAACCTTCCCTTAATGCCAAACTACATGCCCAGAACATTTTTGGGGTAATAGAGACAACATAGGGTTATGCATCAAAAATTAAGAATTCAAATTATTTACTACATTTACAGACTGACTTAACCTCAGACAATCCATTTAACTGCACTGAGTTCCAGTATTTTCATCTATTAATGAGAATAATATTGCCCGTTTGATATAGATCAAATTTAAAAATGCATATGAAATGTTTTATAGGTATTTAAGTGAAACTCAAATATCTCTCTCCTCATAATTTTTTTTAAAAATTTCATTTTGGCAAAATGCACAACATAAAATATACCATCTTAGTTTTATGTGTACAGTTTAGTAGTATTAAATACTTTAACATTGTGCAACTAATCTCCAGAACTCTATTTATTTTGCAAAACTATAACTGCAAACCAATTAAATAACTCATATGGATATTGGTATATTAATATATGATGAAAAAACATAAGTTCAAAGTATGCTGTAGGTTTGACTGTAGGTGCAGGTTTCATTCTGTAGAATGAAGGAGATTTTGATGGGCAAGGAAGGGCTTTAGCACGGGCCATGAAGTGACCCAAGTCTGACTTCCATTACTATTTATTCATTTTGACTCTCCACAACTATTGTTATCTTATTCCTTTTTAGCCAAAATGATATATCCAAAACCAAAATAAGAACATTTATCTCCTAGCTGAAATCCTTTGGTGGCTTCCTGGTATTCTGAGTACACGATCAAAATCTAAAATATGCCTGATTAGAACTTGTGAGCTCTAGTTCCTGCTTATTTCTTCACCTTTTTTTATGATATTCTCTTCCATAGGCTGATTCAGCCTCACTGACCTTTTGATTCCTGGAGAATTACAGTGCTCTCTTCCCGGGTCTTTCTTTTGTATATATACCTGCTGTGAAGGTGTTTGCCAGTTTCCTTCACTTGGAGTCATTTCCAGAATGCCAGAGAGAAGGGTTAAAGCATCTCATGAAGTCAAAGCAAGATTGTCTTGTAACAATAAAACTCACTATTCTGTATTACCTTACCAATTAAAGGCAGTAAAACTTTCATAGAATGAAGTGTTAATGGAGGAAATGACACAATACAACTTGTTACAATATTTAGAACTACCAAATGGCAAGAAGAATAAGAATATACCCATTGTTTGAACTGACTTTATATTTGAGGAAAAATCAAGAACTCAAATGCTGTTAGAGTTGGAGTGGGCTGCAAGTCAGTAGTACTGTTCTGAAATGTTAGTGATACAAGTGTCAGCTGGGAATTTTTTTCTGTGTACAACAGAACAACGAGCAATTGTTTTAACCCTTCCTCTTGTTTGGAGACTTGGCTCTTTCAGGTTAATAAATATACCCAGAGCCAAGTTTTTTAAATGGTGAGTAATGTCATTTATTTTTTAACTTCTTTTTTTCTGAGTAGAGATGAAAGTCCATCAAACCAAATCAAACAATACTAAGTATTTTCAGAAAGTATAACACTCACAGGCAAAATTTGAGGTGAACTATTCTAGCAACCACTGACACAGTAGACTTAAGTTCCTGTGAATAGTAAAAGAGAGAGTGTGGGAGGAGGTATTAATACTACTATGTAAATAACAAATTATTTCTTTATACTATGGAAAACTAGTTGAAGCTTAGCAACAATCTTAAAATAGATTGGAATGTGTGAAAATCTGGTCATTGCAGTCAACTATTTTCATGTTCTTTACTGTGATTTTCTTATGGAAAAGATATCCACCCTGAAGATATTATGTGCTACTTGTCAGAAAAATTTAAAGTCATGAAGATACAAGGAAGACAGAGAAAAAAAGAGTCAGAAATGTTTTCTTCAGGCAGCTAGTTATAATTTTCTGATTTATGCTAGCAGACTTGGTTGCCAGTTACCATGGTGGTTAAACCACATCCAAAAATATGACAGATTCCTGGAAAGTGAAACCAAATTGTTTTAATTAAATACAAAAAAGATGAAACTGGTACACTTCTAAGGTATTTAAAGCTATAATTTGTGTGTTAATGCACAGTAATTAATTGACTTTTGAAACACTTAAGGAAATAACTAGAGGTGATTTGTTTTCAGTAAGTTATAATTTCAATTCAAGAATAAAAAAACGGAGACTAAACTGGGCAAAGAATAATGCTATTTGTAATAGCGATGATTTAGTTTTGTCAATTTGTGTTAAAGTATTTTTTGTAAAGTGTATACTCTAAAAGAATTAGCTCATTGTAGTATAATGTAGTGCTTTCGTTCTTTGTCAGAAGTTTAGTACTTTTAAGATATTTGACTTAACAATCCACCATTATAGCTTATGGTTTGAAAAGAAAATTGGTTCAAGGTCAAGCCTGTGCTACTCAATATGGTAGATAAATCTATTACAGAAATCCTAGCCCATCTCTCTAGCTTTTACCATGTCACCCCTCCTTTCTCTCCCTATACTTTAGCACAGCAAAATGCTGATCATTTTCTGCCCATACTTTATGCTTTCTATATCCAAATTACTCTTTATAGTCTCATCTCTGTTTGGTTTTCTCCACTCTTACTGCTATGTCATCATATAACATGAAATAAATTGGGATATTAAATAATAATAGAAGGCAAATTTAAAAACTTGTAAAATATAATAAAATTTTTATAAATCATCATAATATCAAGAATATGGAGTAAAATCGAAACAAAATGAAATAGTTATGCCCCGTATGTTGCACAAAAATAAAATTCTCTGTAATTGCTCTTCTTAGTTCTAAAATGAGTATTGTAATAGAAAAAATAGTTTCTATCCTCTCACATTTTGTGACTGGGCCTGAAGTTTAAACTGATTAAAGACATAGTCACAGGGGAAATGTATACAAATTTTGATGTTAATATTTTTACATGTATAAGGAGGCCTTCATACGTAAGGACTAAAGATCAAAGAAGGTGATAAAGCCTCAGCACTTATACCATTTTAACAAAGAACAATACATTGTAGGAGATGTATCAAGAAAAAGGAAAAAGAGGCTTGCGGTAGGAATGGTAAATTATGGGAAAGTGACTAGGAAATATATGGGAAAAACTAACAGAAGGTAACGATTATTTTAGTAAGTTTGTTTGTAGAGATTCATCTCAGCATTGACTTCTCATGTCTTACAGTAAAAATGTGTTTCATTTCCTGGTACAGAATAATTAATCAGAATAATTAATATGCCATAGTAGTATATTTTGGAGTAGAATTTTCTGATTTCTTTCAGCATAATGTCACTGAACCTTGAAGGGCATTTTAGAGATTAAATGAGATAATGCATATAAATCAAGTCCATTGTTCTGTATACAATAAAACTTGGAATGATCTTGGATTTATTACATTATTTTTAAATTTTATATTTAATCCATTAGCAAATCAAGCTGATCAAACTTTCAAAATATACTTTTGGCGCAATCACTTATTAACACCTTCACCATTATAACTGCAATGAAATGAGCAACAAACGTAAGTGTTCCCAGCTACAAGCTTTGCAATCATTCTTACCCTCTGAATCTTTTAAAGGGTCACTCCCTGTTGATCCATTTTTATTTTTGTAAACAGTCAATTTACATCATTACACTTTTTAAAGAACTAAAGTTATTTCATGTCACTCTTAGAATAAAAGGTAATGTTTATGTTATACTTGCCAGACTAAGTTATTTGAGCTCTAGCTCAATAGCTAATCTCAATACTCAAATAAAAACGATACTCACCTTAAGGATTTTTTCACTCAACTCCAAATGGAATATTCTATACAGATATCCTAGTGACTTATTTCTTCATTTCATCTGGTTTTTATTTAAATATTTTACCCTCAAGGATTCTTTGATTATCCAAATTAAAATTGCACAGCCTCTCACTTTTAAATTTTATTTTTATGATTCATTTTTATGTTATATTCAATGCTGTCTGCCATTTTATTGTGTATCTATTTATCAAACTATTAATCTATTTATTTATTTGCAATTTTGTTGCCCTTTCAGAATCTAGATTATAGGAAGGCATCTAAGTTTATTTTTGTTTTCTAATTTAAAATTAATTAAATAGAATATTACCAATAGGTAGCTATTGATATATAAAATATAACACAATACAACTAAAGTATAACAAAATCATGTATTTTATTACACATACTCCTCCAAACATTACTACATTACTGTGAGATTGGTATTTATCATATATCTGGTTTTAGAGATTAAATATGAGAATAGAAAAGCTTAAATCATTTTTCAAATATATTGTTTCAAGCAGCTTTTTCAAATCTAGCTCTTTTTTTGCCACCAAAAGGTCCTATTTTCTTTTACTTTTTCTTTTTTTTTGAGTTGGAGTCTCACTTTGTCACCCAGGCTGAGTGCTATGGCATGCTCACAGCCACTGCAGCCTCTACCTGTTGGGCTCAGGTGATCCTTCCGCCTCATCCTTCCAAGTAGCTGGAACTACAGGCGTGCACAACCATGCCCAGCTAATTTTTTTTGATTTGTTGTAGAAACGAGGTTTCACCAAGTTGCCCAGGCTGGTCTTGAACCCCTGAGCTCAGGCAATCCTTTCTCTTTGGCCTCCCAAATTGCTGGATTACAGGCTTGAACCACTGCACCCGGCTAGGTCCTATCTTCTTAACAGTAATGCCACATTTTTTTTCGAATTAAGATGCAACATGAACTAATCAATAGTTAATCAATGGTCAAACATAACATTAAAATTACCTGAGGAATCTTTAAAAAAAATTACTGAACTCAGACATCATTTCAGGATAATTAAATGAGAATATCTGGGAGCAGAGACTGAGCATTTGTATAGTTCTGATTCAGATACCATATGTTTTGTTATAGCTAAGCTTCTATTTATAATGTCAACTTTAGAGTTTATCCTTATCTTTCTCTTTTATCTTTATATCCCTGGAAAATATTGAGGAAAATAGTCATTAAATTACTAAAAGTACATTCTGATACCAAAACAAAAATGTAGTTTTCATAACACATTGACAAAGGTAAAAAGATAAGAGATTTTCAGAATTAGCAAGAATTCAGGAAGAAAATAACATGTTCCTGCACTGCCTAGTAAGAGGCCAATTTGAAAATATGTATTAAAAACTTTAAAATGTGAATGTCCTTCGACTCACCATTTAATCTCTAGAAGTTAGTCCTATAGAAATCCTCACACAAATGTGCAAAATATACAAATAAAGACATTTATCTTTGCATTTCTATAATAGGTAAAATACAAATAAATTAACTTGAATAAGAAATAGAAGACATTAGCTAGGATAGAGAAAAATTAGAATAGAAAACATCTACTTCTGATCTCTGACAACACATGCACACACACCTCTTACCCTTAGATACATAAAATACTGTTTCAAAAGAAAATTCAAACACTGAGGTTATGATTGGCCACCCTAACTGGACAGGTGATGTCAAAGCAGAGCTCTGTTCTGTTCTAGGCACCACGTTGAACAGTTTCAGTTTGGTGATGTTGGCATCACAACTCTGGCATAGGAATAGCCCTGATGAAACAAAACTGAAAACAGCTTTATGAATATTTCTGAATTCTAAGCCAGAAAGATAGTTCAGTTCTGGTTGCTTACCTTCTGCAGCTGGGATAAAAAAGAATTCCAAGCACAAAACCAAAATAATAATAAAAAACATAAACAAAGGCAGATATTGTGATCACCATTTAAGAAATAAGGTTATAGTCCAGAGACCCTTCTGAGATCTGGCTCCAGAGCAATGTTTGTTTGGTATAGTCAAGAGCAGGCTAATAAACAGGTCATGAAAAGTATATTTTTAAAAAAGGTAAAGAAGTTAAAGGGAAAGTTGGTCTAGGTTGCTAAAAATACACAGATATGCTGCTAATCAGGGTCACATAAACAAATACAGAAAGTTGAAAGGAATAAAGTCAATTAGTAGACAAATATATTCATGTACAAAGCAGCAGGGTTGACATTAATATCTGATAAATATTTGCAGAGAAAAAATATATGCTAGGCAAACAATGTTATCTTACAGAAATAAATGTAAGTCTACATTAGCGATATTACACTGTTCATTGCACTAAATGAAATATCAAAACATAACATATTTTATTATGTTATGGTATATTAAATAGAAACACAGTTTTAAAAAATGATTTACAACAGCAAAAGGAGTTTGACTGCCACCATCTCTGCAACACTGAATAAATAAACAAAAAAGTCATAGATAAAATAAAGTTTCTATTAGACTATTGTCAAGTGTGATTTGACTTTCTGAAATGGGAGCTAGTCTAGTATTTGGGAATGTGTGTAGGAGTATCACGTTGCAGTTTTATTTTGCATTTATGTGATGGTTGATGACACTAAGCACACTTTCATAGGCTTATTAGTTATTTGGGTACACTGTTATTTGAAGATCTTGTTCAAGTATTTCATCCACTATTAATTTGATGCTTCCATTTTCTTAGTGATTTATAAGTTCTTTATGTATTCCAGATGTGAATTTTTAATACCAAACAAACATACTTTTATTTAAACATCCTTTCATTTAAAGAACCCAAAGAAATAACAGATGGTAGATAAAGCAGAAAAGAACTTTTCAGTTAAAATAACATAATATTTATGAAAAGATAGAAAATTCTACATTTTACTCATAAATAATAGCAGGCTGTTGAAATTAGGAAATATCAGAATAGGAAAGAGTAATCTGAAAGAAATGTGATAGTTAAAATTACACATTTAATATTCCCTTTGAATAAAAATTTAAGAAATAAGAAAATAGAAATAAAATGCAAGAGAAGAAATAAAAATAAATGCAAGAAACATAGAAAAATTAAATGATGAATTCAGGATGCTAAATATTCACATTTAAGGAGTTCTAGAAGATGAGATTTTTGTAAACTGGTGATAGAATTACAAATTAAAGAGTGATCCTAAAGAGAGGAAGAGAGGTCTCTAAATATTTCCAGGATTTTTTTTTTTTTAAGAAAACAACAGGGGTTTGTACACACAATTATGAAATAGATATTGGAAATTCTTAACGACTATTACTGGAAACTAGAAATGCATAAGACAACACTTTTAGAATTCTGAAAAAAAGTCATCTCACCAAAATATTGATCAAGTAATGACCATTTCAGAAATGCCTAATTTAAAAAAATATTTATTTTCCCCTGAATCTTTTCTTAAGAGGCATTCCAAATAATTGGTTCAGCAAAATAAGGGAGTAGGATAAATAGGGGAAGATGGAGAAATCAAGAAGCATGGAATACAAAACTGAAACTTAAAAGGGAAGATTCGGTCCAACTGTGAAAATCTGGCAACTATATCACAGGCCTAACAATCAATTCCTCAGTAGAATGTTCTGGAAGAGAGTACCCCAAAGCTAAACAAAACAAAACAAAAAATAAATGAATTATTATTTTGAAAATAACATATATATTTAACAGAGTTGGGGGAGACTACCAAAATATACACAGAAAATAACATCAATAGAAAATGTGAAGTAGTGCACAAGAAAGTCTATATATTAATTTGTTTAGTCTGAATAATATTGTCATGGTCAAAGAATGCAAATACCAACAAACAATTTAACATAATTTTATCATATAATTATACAGACATTTTTGTATACATATTTGAAGAATATGTAGAGGGGATGCTGAGGGGAAATTGCTTGTAAAAGAATTAAATCACCTCTTATAAAGAAAGCAAATAAGGCCAGGTGTGGTGGCTCAAGTCTGTAATCCCAGAACTTTGGGAAACTGAGGTGAGAGGATTGCTTGAGCCCATGGGTTCAAGACCAGCCTGGGCAACATAGTGAGACCTTGTTTCCACAATAAATAAAAAAATTAGCCGGGCATTGCAGCACGCACATGTAGTTCCGGCTACTTGGAAACTTGAGGTGGAAGGATCAATGGAACCCAGCAGTTCGATGCTTGGGGTAGCCATGTGCATGCTGCTGCCCTCCAGCTTGGGCAATGGAGTGAGACTCCATCTCAAAAAAAAAAAAAAAAAAAAGAAAGAAAGAAAGCAATACGTCATTTGCTTTTGGGGATTTAATCATGAATTGGTTGCCTACTCCTAAGTGCGTAAGTGTGTCTCCTATGTTTTCTTCTATGATTATTATAGTTTGAGATTTTAAGTCTAGGTCTTTGATCCATTTAGAGTTGATTTTTGTATATGGTGATAAGTAGGGAATGTGTTTCATTCTTATGCATGTGGTCAGACACATTTGCTAAATAAAGTCTTTTCTCCCCAGTGGTTGTTGTTGCTGGTTTTGTTGAAGATGAATTGCTTAAGAGATAGGGTTTTTGCTTTTGGAGTCTCCACCCTGTTCCATTGGTCTATATGTCTGTTCTTGTACCAGGCTGTTTTGATACTGTAATCTTAGAATAAAATTTGAAGTCTAGAAATGTAGTACCACCTACTTTGTTCCTTTTGCTGAGGATTGTTTGGGCTATTTGTGCTCTTTTTTGTATCCATGTGAATTTCTGTATTGTTATTTCCAGGTCTAAGAACGATGTTGGTAATTTAATGGGTATTGCAATGAATCTGTGGATTGTCTTGGGTAGGATAGACATCTTGAAAATATTGATTCTTCTAGTTAATGAGTATGGAACATTTTTCCATTTGTCTGTGTCTTCTTTGATTTCTCTGAGTAATATTTTGTACTTCTTGTTGTAGGGATCTTTCACTTTCTGGTTGGATAGATGTCAACGTATTTCATTTTTTTGTGTAGCTATTGTGAATGGGATTGTGCCTTTTATTTGGATGGGACTTCATCAAACTGAAAAGCTTCTGCACAACAACATAAATCATTAAGAGAGAGGGGGGACTGTGGGGGGCCAAACCCTGCAGGTTTTGGGGAGTCCCTGGAAAGATGTGGCAGCGTCGGTGAAACTGGAAGGGATAGATAATAAAAGAAAGAAAGAAAGAGACTGGACTCTGTCTAGTGCAGAAGCCGATTCTGTAGGAGGAATAGATATTAAACGAAAGAAAGATGGAGAGATAGATATAAAGAGAAAGAAAGAGAAGGAAAGAAAATGGACAACTGTTCAACGGATTGAGCAGAAGCTGTTTAATGGGACCAATCATAAGTCTTTTATCCCAAATTTTCACAGGTTAAATCATAAGACTTTCACGTGAACCCAAAGCCAGGTAGATGAGGGGCATCCCCCACCCACCAGGTGTTTCCTCAAGCATGAGGTAGGGCAATCCCAATTAAATCACCAGACTATTACGTGGACACAAAGCCAGGTGGATGAGGGGCGTCCCTCACCAACCAGGCGTTTTCCCAAGCATGAGGAAGGACAATCCTAAAATTATCTCACTGTTCCTTATGCTTGGTTAGTGTTCTTCAAAAGCAATACAACAATTTTAACATCATAATATTCAAATAATCAATAACTTCTACAGCTTATGCATACACAACACCGAATGACCAACTTAAATCTTAATACCTTTCTATTTTGTGCTAATTTTACCTATACTATAGAAACTCTTAATTATAGCTCAAACCAGTTCCTAAAGAATGTGGCCCAGTCCAAAGTACATGCTGGGCCCTAAGGAATGTGGTCCAGCCCAAAGTTCATGCTGGGCCATTTCTGGTAACTCTAGATAATCATCTACACCATCTAAAGCTGAAAACAGATCTCCATATGTATATACTAATTCTACAAATATACTTTTAAATCTTATAAAGAAGCTTGTTTTGTATAGAAGAATCCCAAATGTGACCTGAGTTTGAATTATATCTAATACCTAAGCAGAAACGGCAGTTCGTGGGAAACAGTAACAATGAGTTTCTAGAGTGAGCCATGCCTGTCACAGTCACAGAGCCTTCAGCTTAGATCAACAGAGATCCTTCTGGCTAAAATGAAAAAGGGAGGAGGAAATGGGATCAACAGCTCCCAAATGCATTCTAGTGGTCTCAGGGTCCACGGTCCACCTTGATCCCTAATGTTCAGGTGGGCCTCCATGCCTGGCTCCCAACAGGAGACAATGCACAGAATGGGAAAATGATATTTGCTAATTATATATTTGACAAGGGCCTAACACCCAGGTCCAAAAGGAAATCGAATGAGTCAAAAGGGGAGGGGTTCCCTGACAATAACACTTTTAAAAAGTCGGAAAGATCATGAATAGACACGTCTCAAAGGAAGACAAATGAGCAGCCAACAGACACATGAAAAAATGCTCAGCCTCACTAATCATCAGAGAAATACAAATTAAAACCACTTTGAGATATCACCTAAATCCAATAAGGATGGCCATTGTTAACAAATAAAAAACCAACAAATGCTTGCCAGGGTGCAGAGAAAAGGGAATGCTGATACATTGTTAATAAGAATGCAAATTTGTCCAACCTTTATGGAAAATAGCGTGATAAGTTTTAAAAGAACTAGAAATTGACCTTCCTAACAATCCAGCAATTCATCTTCTAGGAATATACCTGGAGCAACTCAAATCATTCTACAAAAAAGATACCTGCATACGCATGTTTATTGCTGCACTATTCACAATAGCAAAAACATGAGACCAACCCTGCTGCCCATCAAAAGAGGACTGGATAAAGAAAATGTGGAGCATATACACAATAGATTATTACACAGTCATAAAGAAGGACAAAATTATGGACTTCTCAGCAATTTGGATGAATTTAGAGTCCATCATACTCACAGTGATTTATCACAGAAACAAAGAATTGAATACCACATGTTCTCACTCATAAGTGGTCCCTGGACATTTATAACCATGCTACAAGAGAGGGATTAACATTCACAGGACACTGCCAGGAAAGGAAGGAAGAGGAAGGGCACATGACATCACAAAGGGTAATTGATCCTAAACCAAGGGAATTGAGGACCAGTTGGAGGCCCAAACTTCTCCTGCATGTAGATTACTTATGCACCTAATCCTGACTCCTACTGCATATCTCAATAATAAAATAAAGAGAGAGAGAGAGAGAGAGAGAGAGAGAGAGAGAGAGAGAGAGAGAGGAGAGCAAAACAGAAAGAAAGCAAAAAATTTCTAAAATAAATCAGTTCCCAAGATCAGCATATCTTTTAGATTATACAGTTAAGTATTGGACAACAGAAGTAGCTAAACGAGTTGGAAATAGGTTTGAGCTGAACTTGACTTGAATACTATGGAAGCAGGGATATTATTTTTCCATCATAATCTCTTTAGATCAAACTGACTTTTGAAACATATGTACTGCATTACTTTAGTGAAAATGAAAAGTCAATTTTAAATAATCAACATTTTAAAATACATTACTAAATATTATAACCTCATCATTACACTCAAAATAATTTAGAATTGTATATATTTAGTGATACATATATTTTTTCAGTCACCAAAATATCGATAGAGAAAATATTTTCTAGGACCCAGACATAGTAGAATGCCATTAATTTGAAGGAGTTTGCATATTGTTGTGCCTGAATCTAATTAGTACTTACAAAAAATGATTGCTAACAATGATCAAGATTGAGAAAATTGAAACTACTGATGGAAATATTAATATTTGGAACATCATTCTGATTAATGCACTCTTTCAGTACTTAAAGGAATTGGAAAAAGTGAAGAACTTGAGTAATTGAGGTCATTTCTCATATAAATCTCGAATTCTGCAGAGCTCACATAAGTGTAGATGTTCTTTTGAGTTTGCTGCTGCAAGCCAATAAATAGTCCCACTAATTACTAGAAATAAGAGAAACTGGGAGGGCATAGTATAATGATTTATGAGCTTTACTTATAATTTGGTAGAAACATGATCCATATGCAGAAACATGCATTCACAGGCATTAGACAAATGAGAGTTGGTAAATTTTGATAATGAGGAGTTAAGTGGATCCACTTCAAGAGACTTTTCAGAAAATATCTTGTATTTGAAATGAATACTTGCGCTATCCTCTGAGAAAGAAAAAAATTGTAAATTTAATGGAGAGGAATGCTATTTTTTTCAATTCAATAATTTCTGTTTAGTAAATTAGATCTTTAAAATGTGCTTACATACTGGGCAGTGAATAGTTCTTTAATCAATGTAAACATTAATGTATTTTTTTCTTCCTCCCCATTAGTCACCATATTGAGCAACTACTGAATGGCAGGCATTGTGCTGAGATTTTAAATACACCTATAAATATCACAGCCAATCAGAAAGTTTCAGGAATATTCTATGAATGAGGACATTTATGTTCAGAGATATTAATTAAATCTCCTAATATCACAATGCTAGCAAATGGGAAAAATATAGATCTTTCTGAATACAGATGTAATACTTTTCCATTCTATCATGTTGCCTCATTTTAAACATATATTCTTTCAATTAGCAAGGGTTCATCACGTGCCTAGTATCTGTAATACTTTATTCTTGACACAGAGATAGAGTTAAATTAATTGCAGTCCTTCCCCCACCCCCTTTTTTTTTGACTCATAGTCTAGTGGAGAGAATATTCACATAAACGTATTTTGGGAAGCATGAAAATTTGGCTTTGGCTTCTGTATTCCTTTTTAGGGAAATTTTGTGCAAGTTTAGAAGATGAATTAAGAGCAGAATGAGCAGAATGGCACAACAAAAATCCATGAGAGAGGAAGACTCCAAAATATCTCTGATAAATCATCTTCAATTATGATATAAATAATAGACTGCAAAAATAAAATTTTATAAGGTAGAAAAATGCATAAAAACACCATATTGTGTTCACATTTATCAAACTTTAAAACAGAGTTTTCACAAATGATTTAGGAACAGATTTTTAAAATTTATTTTAAGCCTGTAGAGGCAAAAATTTGGAGGAAAATCTTATTAAAATGATTGCAATAGAATGTCAAGCATTTTCTGTGGAAGGATATCAAAGAATTTTTATTTTTACTCAAGTTGTAAATTCTAAGTAACAGAATTCTATCTAGAAGACATGTTGCTGAAACACTTGTTCTTGACATTTCTGCTGTGCACACCAGCAAAAAAAGTTAGCAATATTATTGAATAAGTACTTTTCTCATTTTTTTAATAGCAGCTTTAGGCATAAAGATATGAATCATTTTTTTTCATGTTTGACTATGCTGAATTAATGAACTTAATTATTTTGAAGCTCTATTTGTTGAGAATTTTCTGGATCTCACAAAGCTTAACTGAGTGAATCTGATTGATGAACTATTTATGGAATGGAAAATCAGTAAGGAAAATATCATGTAATTGTGACTATGTGGCAAAGACTAAGAGTGACATGGGAATAAGCAGATATGGGCATTTTGTTTACATTCTTTAGTTTGTGTCAGAAAAGTAATTATAGCACAGCAAATGCAGCAGAAGTACTGTCCTTAAGTGAGAAAATAGAGGTTTAATGTTATCACTTTACTTAATCCGAAAACAATCTATAAGACATAACAAAGATATCTGACATATCTTTGTCAGATATCAGATGGTCAAACAAGATAGAATTGAAGTTATTACACTTTTTAAAAAGATTGAGCTCAGGAAGCTTTAACACTGTATTACATTATACCAATGACAATACCAACATACAAGACAGCTTGCTTGTAGAGAACAGAGTTTGTTTGTTAGAATCTGCTAAAGAAATAACCAAACTGGTATGACTTGAGAACAGAAGCATATATTACATTATGCCTGCTATAAAAAAATCCTCCAGCGTTTTGCTTCACAAACCTTGCTGAAATTAGTGTGCATAAAGTGAAATCTGAGATACAGGTGGGAATTTGGAGATTTGTTATAGGGAAACCAATTAAATTAAATTTTTTTCATTGTTATATTGCTAAATCCAAGAATTAAAAAAAAGTTATCTTAAGTAAATGTTAGGCAACAATGAAGCAAAAATATTCCTGATAAAATAATATGTGAAGACATTTTAAAGTCTTCTAAAAATATGCAGAATCTTCCTCAAGCAGTACAAACAGCTTCAAGTTGAAGGATTGATTTGATAAACTTACAGGAATTAAGAGCTGATATAGCTTTACATAGATAATAAAAAACTTTCAAATTTAGTGTCAATGTCACCATCAATAGTAGCTTGTATTGGCAAATTACTCTAAACCATTTTGCATATCCACCATCCATGGTTGCAAGTGCATGAATAAATTCGTTTCCTAACTAAATATTCAGACTCTTAAATCAGTGAAAATGTGACACAGACACTAAGTGAGCACATGCTGTTGAAAAAATCCTTAATGCAAGATTGCCACAAATCTTTTTTTAAAATTTTTTCAATTTTAAAGTTTTTTTAATATAAAAATGTGGGGTACAATTCAAGGCTAGGTGTACAAATGTTGATTATGCAGGTACCCTTGTTGACAAGCGGACCTTGAACAAATACTATAAGAAAGCTATTGACAGTAGTGGGAAACTGTCGGGGATGAGGGTGGGATTGGCAGTCGAGGGAAACTGCCACAAACCTTTAATTTGAAAGAAATTTACTTTCTGTAAAGTTCAATAATATGAAAAACAGTATAGGGAGTTACGCCTGTACAATACACTGCTCTTCTGCATTCTTCTAGCCCTCATCCAGAGTAGAACCAACTGGATTACTAGAAGTCCATCTCTAAGTCCTCTTTATTAATTTGCATATGATTATTCTTTAGCAGAAAGAGAACTTTGCAATTAGGGCTCTGGAAGTGGGTGTTATATCCCATACTTAGTCAAGCTTCACTGTGTTCTTGATTTGCTTCACTCTTGTGGTCATAAACATGTAATCATTTTGCAATTTCTCTATCTTAATTTTGGCTATTTTTCTCTAAGGTTTTGTGGCCTCTACATTTTTTCCAGAATGCGGGGAATTCACACATTTAGGGAGTCCTCACTTAAAGTCATTGATAGGTTAATGGAATCTTAAAATCATTTGGTGACTTTACGTAAAATGACATATAACAAGCCATTTTTAAAAACTCATCAATGTTATAATAAAACAATGTTATTCAAAGGCCTGCTGTATGTCACTTAAAGTCACAGTCTCCTAGGACTTACAGTGATGTTAAGTGAGAATTTACTGTACTCTAAGACTTCTCTATGAGTTATCATATTATTTTCTCTCTTCATTTCTAAGGCCCCCACCATAAAATTTCCTACATTTTGCAATTCTTTTTTGAGGTATGTTAAGATGGCTTAGGATGAAGCTAACTAATGTTATTGATATTTGGTCCACAAGGGTCTATTTGGTTTAGTACTGAGTTTTTTTTAATATAAAGAAACGATGGTGTTTTAGTTCAAATGCAAGAATTTGATTATCACAAAAGTAAGATATTTAAATTATATATTATACACTGTTCCAAAAGGCTTCTAATATTATGAATGCTTTTCTCTAAATCACTGTGCCATTATTTCCCAGACAGCCTGACCTGAGGTAATTAGTTTTGCTTCTGTTTGTGAAATCCATTGAGAACAGGTCAGTGGATAATGAATGTGAATCAGAAAATCTTCAGCACATTCATTTTTAAACAATAGTCCACAATGACTAGTTGTTTCTGGCGTAGTCCCCACTGGACTAGGGCAGTACAGGGATCCAGGATGCCTGACACTGGCTTCCCAGTCCTGGATGATGTGAATTAGGTCTTAACATGTTGTTTTAATATTTCAGCTTTTACTCTAGTTAGGCACACACAGACGCTTCCTCTTCATTAATTTAACTTAAATCACAGGAAAGCAGACCAAATTCAAATCAAGTAATTTAATAAATTTTTTAGAAACATAATGCCTTGCAATCTTTTAGGAGACGAGAATGGTACATGTGGAAATTGAAAAGTATAGAAAATCATCTTACAGGGTAAATGAGAGGGTGAAGTGCCTTAGGTGGCCAATTTGTGCCTTAAAATAATATTAATTTACATTTGGGGCTCTTGTAAAGGAAAAGAGTGGTAAAGATTATTTTTAAAAGACTTAAAAGTGATCTGATATTCTCAAAATAATATTTAAGATTTGAGAATCTTTCATGAAAAACTAATGTGAAAAATTTTATTTTAGAAACACTGATGAGCGTATTCAGCTGTTTTAATATAATCAGTCAGTACAGTTAAATAACTTGTGCATACATTTATATTTTTATGTTAATTAATTTAAAACTTATTTATTTAAAATAAACATAAAGGAATAGTATAAACGATAAACAATAAAGTTTCTGATTCTAGAAATCCATAGGGACCGTATTCAATATTCTCATTTACTGGGCCAGGTGCAATGGTTCCAGCACTTTAGAATGCCGAGCCTAGAGGACTGTCTGAGTCCACTGGTTCAAGACCAATCTGGGCAGCTTGGATGAGACCTTGTCACTACAACAAATCAAAAAATTATCCAGGTATGGTGGCGTGCAACTGTAGTTCCTGCCACTTGGAAGGCTGAGGTGGAAGGATCGCCTGAGTCCAGCAGGTTAAGGCTGCAGTGGTCGTGAGTGTGCCACTGCACACCAGCCTGGGCGGCAGAAGGAGACTCCAACTCAAAACAACAACAACAACTCTCATTTACTAAAACTCTGTGCTTACTTTTTAGAATTCTTTGATGTCAATGCATTATTGTTAGTATGTTTTCCAAACAGGGTTCATCATTCACTTTCTTGTCTCCATCCTGACTCAGGAGCATGGCAGTTAGAAGAGGCTTTGGCAGAGAGGGTTAGCAAGGTTAGTCAGTCCAGGTCTTCAAGCAGAATCTGATGGAGGGAGCTTGGTGTTTATAACAATCCCTAATTCCAGGAAGTCTATTTGGAAAGTTGGAATGACTACAATTGCTTCTAGGTGAAGATGTCATTTATATGCCAAGGAAGTGATTACCATCAATAGATAAACTCAGGAACATGAGTCATAGACAATGAGTGATAATAGCATCTTGGGCCCCAGATTCTCATTGGAGGTGGATTAGTCAGCCAGTTGGACAATAACGAGTATAAAAAGCATATGCCAGTATAGAAACTTCAGTGTACATAAGCATCAGCTGGGGTGTTTGTTAAAAGGAACTTTCCATAATGCCACTTTTAGAAGTTATGATTTAGCAGATATATTTTGGAACCCAGGAAGCTACAGTTTTAAAAAATAAATCTTTAATTTTGGAACAATTTTAGATTTGTGGAAAATTTGTGAAGATAGTACAGAGAGTTTTCCTACACCTATAACCCAGGGAATTGTGCTTTTACCCAGTAAATATGATTCTGATGCATGTGCTTTGATACTCTCACATTGAGAAGTATTAATTTCTGCTACTGAGGAAGTGGAATGGAGAACGTCTGGATTTCAACCACAGATTGCTCCTTCTGGATACATCATAACCTGGATGTTAGGGCAAAAGTTAATGAGGGTAGCAGGGTACAATGGTAGAAATTATAAAGTGCTATCAGTCATTGCCCGTGTAGTGTCACGACTGGTAATGTGTCTAAGTTTTACAAGATTGAGAGAGTGAGGTTCCTGTTATATTTCCCTCTTCAAGCAGGAACAGTCCTAACCAGAGGCTGCAGAAGAAGCCAAAGGTGTAAGGATTTTATTCAATATATTGAACTAGTTACTAGATACCTGTTTCTAGAACACCTTATCTATAGGTTTCTCTCATATGATTAGTCAGGAAGCTGCCACTATTAATGGCACAAGTATTCAAAGTGTTAATACCTTCCAATTGTCTTGATTTCAAAATACAGATGATCTCTGTCTTATGATGGTTCAACTGAAAATCTTTCAACTTTGCGAAGGTGCAAAACCAATACACATTCCATAAAAATTGTGCTTTGAGTACTCATACAACTATTCTGTTTTTCACTTTTGCACAGTAGTCAATAGATTACATTGAGATATTCAGCACTTTATTATAAAATAGACTTTGTCTTAGATAATTTTGCTCAACTGTAGGCTAATATAAGTATTCTGAGACATTTAAGGTAAGCTAGGGCGAGGTTAAGTAGGTTAGATATATTAAATACACTTATTAAATACACTTATTGACTTCACACTATTTTTAACTTATGATGAGCTTATTGGGATATGACCCCATTATAAGTTGAGGCACATCTGTACAACTTAGGTATCATTCTGTATACTTTGTTTTGGACTACAGCAATATAAACCAAAAGAGAGCAAAGAAATGCAATCAACAACTATGTATTCTAACAGTTCTTTAAAGGAATGCTGAACATGTACTTCTGAACATGAGAGTTAGAAAATAATTTCATCATTTAATTGATGGACTAGTTTCATGCTTTAATGGGTGAATCATAGAAATGAATATAAATTCATTGTAATGAAAGAATTGATAGATATCTGACAATGCTATGACAGCTGAATTAATGTGTGTGAAGTGTCAGTATTAATGATAAACATTAATAAATGCTGCATATAATTGAATTAAAATTATATAAGACAACCTTTTGCTTTTATGTGAAACCCATTTAACCAGGCAGAGATACTGTTTTCTTATGCCTAATGTGAACACTTAATTTCAAAGTACAGCACATAGTACTAGATTCTCAGAGAGATTTCATTTATATCAACTAAGCTTATCTTCAGAAAAGCTAATTTTCCTTACTGTAATATCTTCAAAATAACAGCTTTGGTGCTAAAAGTCCATATTATAAGTTATTATGTTTGAAAGTAAATTGAGTGCTGATAAAATATCAAACATGTATAAAATATATAATACCTACTAGTTCTTGACTTTCCTTTTTAGTAACAGTATACTGATAATGCATAATGCTAGCACAGTCTAGGTTTCTGATAGGGTCTAAATTGTGCATTTGTTTTTGAGTTGTTTCAAAGCAAATGTACTTTGGTTTATTCCGTTATTATATTAGTTCTTGTGATAAATGAAAGAAAGATAATGTTAAAAACAAGGTACAGCTAGTATTCATTTTAAACTTTTAGTGTATTATGTAGCATCAGAAGAAGATATATAGCTGAACCTTTATTTGATTCAAAATAGTTGAATCTCATTCATAGATGAAAGAAGTGGGTCTGATATCATATTTTGAAAATGTAACACAGTCATGTGGTAATAGTCTGCCCCTTATCTTATTATCTGAAGAGAGATATGTCCAAAAAGAACCAAATTGTAATTAGAAGTCAACACTGTGCAGGACTTTGATCACCATCATTTTTGGATTCTGTCACATTTTGGGTTCCACCCTCTATTGCAATGTACATTCCCTTTGAAATGAGCCAGGCCATTGCTTTTGGCTCAGGGTTGACATTGTATGACCTTATTCTTCCCTCCCCCTTACCCAGCATTCCATAGTTCTACTTCATGCCTTAAAGTAACTCTTACAAGACAAATTGGGAAAATCATATGGTGTTTGATGCAATGGAAAATAATTTTATGCATATTCAAATTTGAAGCAATATGCATACAGGCAAGTTTAGTCTCATCCAAAATCTATTGGAAAAAAAAGAATCTTAAGAATTATGATGATAGCCGGACTCAGTGACTCAGCCTGTAATCCCGCGCTTTGGGAGCCTGAGGTGAGTGAAGCGGGTGAGTGAAGCGCTTTGGGAGCCTGAGCCCGCGGGTTCGAGACCCGCCTGGGCAAGTTGGCGAGACCTCATCTCTACAATAAATCAAAAATTAGCCAGGTGTGGTAGTGCGTGCCTGTAGTTCCAGCTACTTGGAAGGCTGAGGTGGAAGGATTGCTGGAGCCCAGCAGGTCGAGGCTGCCGTGGCCGGAGCAGCCACTGCACTCCAGTCTGGGCGATGGAGTGAGACTCCAACTCAAAAAAAAAAGAATTATGACGATCTCTCCTCCATTAGAATCTAAATCATAATTTTTAAGATGTGAAGTTTCATTGTATATAACCTTTTTCAGCATTGATCATTTAGTTCCAGACCAAACAAATGTACCCTGAATTCCCAATAAAACGTGATATTTTTTTCTCGGAGTTTTATATAATCTTTGTATTTATCTTCTCCAAATCCTATAAGGTAATTATTATTATGCTCTCTTTCTAAGGAAAATGAGGGTAAGTAAAGAGAAGTGAGCCATTACTCACGGACAGCACGGACACATGCTGAATTATTAAGAAACAGAATCTGGTACTAGACCCTGCAATTTCAGTTCTAATTGTCATTCTACAGTACCAGCAAAGAAAAGTTAGATGCTCATGTGAGATCAAAGGATGAAGTAGGAGGATGAGGATAGGGATTACTGGGATTTCGAGAAACCAGGGAAGAGGAAATAGTACTATTTTCCCATTTTTAGTCTCCTTTCCAAAGAAAGAGAAAGTCAAGAGGGGGTGAATAATCTTGTAATCCAGGGTACAAGCATCTCCTCTGACTCAGGCTGGATAGTTAGAAACTTAAGTCTAATTGGGAAAACCGAGCAAAGTGATCTTCTCAGATGTAAATGCATCTTATCCATGTCTAAATGATAAATAAACTTGCATATTATTAAGATATATATGTGTTTGGCTAACAGTGAAGGTGACAATTCATCAGATTTTATTGTTTTAATGAATTAACGCTTGTAAGTTGATTTTAATGGGGGAAATGACTTCCTCTTAAGTTGGAATTTTTCGCATAACACAGTAATAGTCTTTAATAGGTCAAAGAATAAGTAAACTGTGGAAAAATTCTCACGCTCCACCACTTTACTGAAATCAAGTTTTTTTTTATGGGGTTAAAAGCTCAAATACTTGACTCTTTGGATGCCTAGCTTGTTTTCAAATTTTAGATAAATCTAAATTTTATTGAGTCATAACTCTTAAATAGTGAATCTTCTTGAAATAAACTAAGACTTTTTTTTTTGGCATTGCTTTTTGTTGATTTGGATATGATGAATTCTTGAAATTGTATTGTGGGAAATGACCTTAAAAGATTTTTCTTTTCTGACCGTATCTGACAAGATTTTATTACACCACTGAACACCTCCAATAATTAGGAATTTATCATGTGCAAAGCATGGCATAAATTGCTGGTTAAGAGCAGACTCTGAAGTAAGATTTTTGGGAGGGAGTAAGTAAGTCTTACTTCTGTCCCCCTATTGTGTCTCATTAAATTATTGTGATAATTTGATGAGTTAATACACCTAAATTATTCAAAATGGAGTATAACTTGATAAACACCATGTAAAGATTACTTTTTCATAACAAAACTACTCATTTTATTTCTAACTGATATGCTTTTATTTGTTTATTTATTTTTGAGTTGGAGTCTCACTCTGTTGCCCAGGCTGGAGTGCAGTGACACTTTAAGCCGTCACCCCAGTGTCAACCTGCTGGGCTCAGGCAATCCTTCCACCTCAGACTTCCAAGTGTCTGGAACAACAGGTGAAGGCTACCACACCTAGCTAATTTTTTGATTTATTGTAGAGATGAGGGCTCACCAAGTTGCCCACGCTGATCTTGAACCTGTGGACTCAGGCAATCCTATCATCTCGGCCTTCCAAAATGCTGGGATTATATGCTTGAGCCACCGCACCCAGCTGAATATGCTTTCAATGATTACAATATATCTTTAGTTTTGGATACTATTTTACAAACTTTTCTCATGAAGGGCCAGGTAGTCAATATTTTCAGCTTTGTAAGCCATGGGGTCTCTGCTGCAATAACTTGACATTGCTTGACACTGTCATAAGAGTACAGAGATTGTCACTGACAATGCATGAATGTCAGTGACTTGGTGGCTCAGCCTGTAATCCCAGCACTTTGGGAGACCGAGGTGAGTGGATTGCCTGAGCCCGAGGGTTCGAGACCCGCCAGGGCACCTTGGTGAGACTTCATCTCTACAATAAAAAAAAAAAAAAAAATTATCCGGGTGTGGTAGTGCGTGCCTGTAGTTCCAGCTACTTGGAAGGCTGAGGCAGAAGGATCTCTGGAGTCCAGCAGGTCGAGGCTGCAGTGACCAGGAAGTGGCCACTGCCCTCCAGTTTGGGTGGGTGACAGAGTGAGATTCCAACAGCAACAACAACAAAAAAACAAAAACAAAAAGACAATGCATAAATGAATGAGTACTGCTTTGGTTCAAGCAAAATTTATTTACAGAAACAGGTGATGGGCAGATTTGATCCACAGTCCATATAGTTTGCTGATCTATGATTTACAAGATTATTTAAATTATTTTATACTTGATTCTTCCAGACTAGAGCATGCCTTAGACCCAAGCTGAAACAAACATTCCCTATAGAAGGAAATTATGCACTTCATATCCCCTTGACAATGAATGAGTTCATCATTAACCAGATGATTACTGCTTGCCCTATATAGTGGCAGAGAAATGGCATTCAGAGGGTCACCATTAGAGTGCAAACTTGAAAAGGAATATCAAGGCTGATTTTATGTCTAAAATATTACAGTCTATCCAAAGAACATGTAGAAAAAAAAATTTAGATAGCTTTTAAATGAAGATGTTACACCTGCTGGATTATATTATCATTTTGAACAGCAGAAAAATTCATATTTATATCATGTATAAAAACCTTGTCTGCAAGTGTATTATAAGAACTCAGCGGTATAGATCCATAGCAATTTAATTAAGATAATGATATTTTATATAAATAGAGGTTTAAATAGGGCATTCGATGGTTAGGAATTTAAATTAAAAGTGTAAAATATTTAGACAATTTTTAAAAGATCAATACCAATTTGAATTCACTGTTTTATTTCAAAATTATGCATAAAGCATCAGGAAAGAAAAAAGAATCAGTTAATAATTTTAAATAGCATTCTTTTAAGAATAAATATATAAGAAGAATAGTATTGAGCAATTTCTAGTTTTAAAAGTATGTGCTGAGGCCTGGCTCAGTGGCTCAGCCTGTAATCCCAGCACTTTGGGAGACTGAGGTGAGAGAACTGCCTGAGCCCGCGGGTCCGAGACCAGCCTGGGCAATTTTGCGAGACCTCCTCTCTTCAATAAATAAATTAGCTGGGCATGGTAGCACGTAATTCTGTAATTCTGGCTACTTGGAAGGCTGAGGCAGAAGGATCGCCTAAGCTCAGCAGGTTGATTTTGGGGTGGCTGTGAGTGTGCCACTGCACTACAGCCTGGGCGACAGAGAGAGGCTCCAACTCAAAAAAAAAATAATTAAATAAATAAAGTATGTACTGAAAGTGCATTTTTATAGCTGACGTAGTTATAAATTTACATAAGATTTCTAGGTCTATATATACATGAAGATATTTTATAGCTGAAATCTAAAAGATAGCAGGAGGCAATGCAATTATAGACTTTTTTCCTAAGTGTAAACTGATCGGATATAATGCTTAATGCAAATTATTAATAGAATTGGCAGTGATATTAACTTTTTTTTACTGTTCTTTTTTGTGTAAAGTGTACAGGACTGTTGGACTAGGCAATTCATCTTGGGGTGATGGGGGTATTGGCAGAGAGCAGCCAAGAGGAAATTGGAACTTGTTATAGGGGAATGTGGAGTGAAATAGGTATATTAGTAGTATCTAGTAATCAACTTCTGACATTCAAAAAGTGATTATGAAATTGGATAATAAGCTTTCAAGTCAGATGCTGTTCTAAGGGAGGATTTGTCAGATATTTTCTACCCCCACTTAGTGCCTCAATTATCATCAAGCTGGTAGTAGTAAATACACAGAGGTTCACAGGGCAAGAGAACACTCTAATACATTCTTAATGCTTAGCTAGGGTATGGAAAGAGGGGATGTCACAGGGCATCAAAAGAAAGCTCAATTCTTTATACTTCCAGGGAATGTAAAATTTCTATACTTCTGACTCAGGATGAGAAGATCAAAACATATTTGTTGAAATGAGAGGAGTAAGAACCTACAGTGGTGGGGCTTTCTCTGTTAGCTCCTACTTGGAACTTAAAATAATCTACATTTCAAGCTTCTGTGTGTCAGTCTGGGATACAACCCTAGAAGAGGTTAGTCAGAGGTAGAATTTCAAGGTAAGCTCTCTTGAGTCAGACTAAGTTAGTGTTTATTAGTAATCTTGAGTACTGGGCTAAGAGACATCAGTCCTGCGGATAGACTAGGGTGACCCTGCAGGAATGACTGGGTGGACATCTGGAGAAGTGGGCTGGGAAGAAATAGTTACAGATTTAGGTATCTGAAACCAGTGAGTTTGGTTCTTGAAGGACGTATCAGGCCTGGAAGGAATCACTCACTGAATAAAATGTAAATACATAAAATAAAATTAAAATAAACTTCAATGTATCATTTTCAGTTTTCAGCATCAGGAAATAGCAGGAAAATCAATATCCGGTTGACATGTGATATTGTCAAACAGACCAACTGATCCAAACAGCACATCAACAATGTCCAGGAATAAGTCTTTTTTATATTCCAACTCAAAAAGATATATAGCCCTATCTCTGTCACTCCATAATCCCTGTCTGTGTTCATGCTGCTATAACAAAATTTCTTAGACTGGGAAACTTATAAACAGTAGAAATTTATTTCTCACAGTTCTGTAGGCTGGGGTAGATCAAGATCAAAGCACTGACAAGTTTGGTATCTAGAGAGAGCTCAGTCTCTACTTTCAAGATGGTACTTTGTTGTTTCTCACATGGCAGAAGGGGAAAAGGGATGAATTGTTCCCTTGAATCTCTTTGATAAGCTCATCAATCCCATGAATAAGGGCTCTGCTTTCTTGACTTAATCACCCCCTAAAGACCCCAACTCTTAATCACTAATATATTAATGATTACATTTCATCATATAAACTTTGGGCAAACAAATTTAGACCATAAGCTCTCCTAGAGGCCATTTTGGAAGAGGGGACAGAAGTTAGGATGAAATATATGAAAGACTTTTTTTTTAAGAAAGAATGAGCACAACTTCAAGGGACTCTTATAGTTATCACATTGGTTTAACATTAAATCAGAGTAGACATTATGGTAAGTTTCCCAACCTTAACAGTAGGTACATACACTGATGGAAGACCAGATTCATTACAGATGAAAACAGTAAATTCTATGCAACTGAAATGTAATAAAGCTATATTTTGTGATCTTGCTTCTAAATCGCAATTATTATTCTACACCGTTCTCAGTAGAATCTCTTCTTTAGACACATCAATAATGTTTATATGCTACAAAGAGTTAAACATATATTTTATTAATTACAGAACGAAAGATAAAGAACATGCAACTTAGTTAACAAATACATTTAAAAGATCCCCATTATCTTATTGCTTCAAAATTTCTCTCTTTCAATTATCAACTTATCCATTAAAATTTATTTAAAATGCTTATTATTTCATGAGCTCCCTGTTCTGTTATAGGCTTTAAAAAGATGTAATGTAATGTCTTCACTCTTGGGGAACTTCTCATTTAGAAAGACACAATTTGAGTGCTTGTAAAATTCGATACTAACTCTAAAAAATATCAGTGGATAAAATAAAATAACTGTACAAATAATTATTGTAGACACTTGGAGAAAAATTACCATAGATTGAATTTAGAAATTCATAGGTTATTTGTAAGTATACATAGTGAAAATGCTAGATTGACGTAGACAGGAAGGAAAAGAAAAAATGAGGAGTGGCAAAAGAGTAGCATTGAAATAGAATCAAAGTAAAGATCTATGTTAATGAATAAGCAAGTACAAATATATTAGCAACACTCAGAACTCATATAACACTAACAACTCTATTGTTGAATCATTTTCTCCACTTGTATATGACTTGTCACAGAGTTAGTAACTAGAAGGTCAATTATGGACTAAAATGTTTGTGTCCTTCAAAAATTCGTTTGTTAAAATCCTTAGCCCCTTATATTAATATTAAGAGGTGAAGACTTTGAGACGGGATTAAGTCATAAGGAGAGAGTCCTTAGGAAAATTAGTTCACTTCAAAAGGGGTCTAGAGAGCTCTTTCCTTATTTTGTGCCATGGGAGAATTAAAGAACTCTACTGTCTGCAGCATGGAAGAGGGCCTTCAACAGAATGTAACTATGCAGGTGGATGGAAGAAATAAATGTTGTTGAAGCCATACAGTCTATGGTAATTTGTTACAGTAACTCAACTGACTAAGCCAAGATCTATACTTGAACTCAAATAGTTTAGCACCTTGTCTCAAGCGCTTTGCAAAACTGAAAGACTCAGACAATGTCAAAGGAAAGTGGGCACTGGATGTCAGATTGAAGAGTTTAGACTTAATTAAATAAGAAACATGGTATCATAAACAGATCTGCATAATAGCAACTTCTGCTGGAGTTTATATTTAGAAGCCATGAAAAGAAAAGACTATATAAGGAATATAACATCAACATAAATGTTAAAGCTTTTGGTTTCATCAGATGTGGCTTTGAGTCTGGGTTATGGTATACAAGCTGTATCACAATCAGTTGCTTTCCTAATCTATAAAGTGATAATGATAATGTCTATAACATAAAGCAATACAAATCCCAGCTCATCAATACAAAATATATGTCAAAATGCTATATGTACATTTAAAAATGTTACTAGATTAATTTCCTCAAATTCAAAATAGGACATTATGTTGTAAAGTCTTAAATGTGTGATTAAATGTGACAGTTTTATAAGAAGAGAGGAGAGGGGTTTGGGATGGTCATGGCTAGTTACTTAGGGTTACTTGTCTCTCCACTCCAAGAGTACAGATTAATGGTAGTGTAATTTCAGCAGACTCAGGGACCAGGTGCTCAGTACTTGGTAAAGTAAGAATTTAGAAAGATTTTTGAAGGTGCTTGTGATTTAGGGTAGGAGTGGAATAGCTGGCATGATATATAGAACTACCCACCTGGTTAGATGAGGGATGACCCCATAAGTGTAGCACACATTAATTAAAACTCATTTCAGATGTATCCCAATCATCCACAATGTAGAATATTTAGAAGCATAGTACTTAACCTCTGGTTGGAGGGCATTGGTGAGATCCTGGTTAAGATTATTACTAAACACAGAACACCAAGACCCACTTCCCCTTCCTGAGAAATAGTCAACACATATTAGCCAAGAACACGGATCAATTTCCTGGGGATAAAGAACAGATTAGAGGTAGAGATAGAAGGTGCATAGGTAGAAATCAATGACAGTGATTTCAGCAACACAGTGTAGAGTAAGTATTTGAAGGGTGCATTGAAGCAGTCACATATTTGGGCCATTGCTTTTGAGATCGTGTATATGATAGCTTGAGGACAATGAGGAACTTCAGCAAGTTGAACACTGTTGACTTAAGGGCATTGAAACATATGCAATTATGTAACAAATTTTCTCTTTGGTATCCCCAAGTCCTTCAGTGCAGAGAAGAATTAGGTAAGAAATTTTAAACAACCAGCAGAATCTTTATGAACCAAAGTAGAATTCTTTTCCCATGCTTTTCTTTTTTTGCTTTTAATTTTTTAAAGATGTGGGGTACAATTCAAGGGTTCCTGAAGATACAGGTACCCATGTTGATGAGATGTATCTCCCCTCCCCTGGCAGTTTCCCACTACTGCCAATCCCGCCCCATCCCCCCCAGCAGTTCCAAATACTGTCAATCTTTCTTATAGTATTCTAATAATTGTTCAAGGACTGCTTATGAGTGAGCACATGTGGTACTCAGTTCTTTGTTTCTGTGATAGATCACTCAGTATTATAGACTTTAAGTCCATTCAAGTTGCTGCAAAGTTTATAATTTTGTCCTTCTTTATGGCTGCATGATAATACGTTGTGTGTATGTACCACATTTTAAAATATACAGTTTTCTTTCGATGGGCAGCACAGTTGGCTCCATGTTTTGCTATTGCAAATAATGCTGCAATAAACATGCATGTGCTCGTATCTTTTTCATATGTGAGTTGAGTTCCTCCAGGTATATTCCCAGTAGGGGCATTGCAGGGTCATATGGAAGGTTGATTTTTAGATCTTTTAGGAATTGCCAAACTGTTTTCCACAGAGTCTATACTAGTTTACACTCCCACTAACAGTGTGGAAGTGTTCACTTTTCCCTGCATCCTCTCCACATCTGTAGTTTTTTGAGTTATTGATGTTGGCCATCCTGATTGGTTAGGTGGTATCTCAGTGTGGTTTGAATTTGCATTTTTTTTTTTTCCGAGTTGGAGTCTCACTCTGTCACCCAGAGTGCAGTGGCCGCTCCCTTGATGACTAGTGAGGCTGAGCATTGGCATTTTCTTAACCATAGAAGTGAAAGACCTTTACAAAGAAAATTATAAAACACTACTCAAAGAATTCAAAGAGGACACAAACAAATGGAAAAATATCCTATGCTCATGGATTGGAAGAATCAATGTTATTAAGATATCCATTCTACTCAGGTAATCTACAGATTTAATGCAATACCTATTAAATTACCAGCAGCATTCTTCTCAGACCTGAAAACGATAATATAGGAATTCATATGGAAACCTAAACAACCACGAATAGCCAAAACAATTCTCAGCAAAATAATAATAATAATAATAATGCAAGAAGTATCATACTCCCAGACTTTAAACTTGATTGTAAAGCTACAGTAATCAAAACAGCCTGGTACTGGCACAAGAACAAGCATGTAGACCAATGGAACAGAACAGAGATTTCAGAAGTAAATCCTCAATTTCTCAACCAACTCATCTTTGACAAAGCCTCCACCATCAACTACTGGGGAGAAGAGAACCTATTTAGTAAATGGTGCTGGGAAAACTGGCTGACCACATGCAGAAGATTAAAATAACCCTACCTATCACCATACACACAAATCAGCTCTCAATGGATCAAAGACCTAATGTAAAACTTCAAACTATAAGAACCTTAGAAAACACTGGAGACACCCTTATGGAAATTGGAACTGTCAGCCAATTCCTAAACAAAACCCCAAGTGCCCATGTCGTAAGAGATAAGACAGAAAAGTGGGACCTCATCAAACTGACAAGCTTTTGCCAAGCCAAACAAACATCAAGAGAGTGGAGAGACAACACAGTCTGGGAAAAAATATTTGCCAACTGTATATCTGCCAAAGTCCTAACATCTAAGATCTATAAGGTAATCAAATGTGCCAAAAATAGAAAAACAAACAGCTCCATTGCAAAGCGGGCAAAAGATATGAATAGACACATCTCAAAAGAAGACATACAAGCAGTCAACAGATATATGAAAAAATGCTCCCATACTTTTGTTTCTGGTGTAATTAATTCAGAGAACTTTCTAGAAAAGTAGAATTTTGGGGGAAACGAAAGTATTATTCTGAAAATTGTATAGCACATTTTACTGGACACAGCACAAGTTTCCATGCTTTGGAGAACATTGAATGCCTGTCCATAGAGAGTGACTTTAGAGAGGGTATCTTTCAAGCTTCTAGAAAAGAAATAAAATGACACAAAACTAAAGTTCTCAAATGATTGGGCACTTACAGACTAATAAAACTGGCAGATAAGGTCATGTACCTAAAACTATTATATGTAAATTTGATAAGTAGTTCATGGAAAGTAACATTACTATCTGGCCTTAGTAATGTTTTCTCATGAAAGATTCATCAAAGGCTAGATAAACACTGAATTTTCTCTTTTTTAAAATTTTTATTATAAAGATGAGGGGTACAATTCAGGGTTAGGTATGTGACACTGAATTTTCTAGCCTTGAGAATTACTGGATTATGGCAAAAAGGTAATCATTCAAAAGGCATTTGCTATTTTCCTAACGTTGTTCAAATACACATAGTATTTGATAAAGTTTATTTCTGAATGTTACAGGTGATGGTATAACATTAAAAAATTTCATTACCTCATATTTTTGAGAGGTTACCACCTAATTTGCAGCATTTCCAATTATATATATGTGTATATACACACACACATATTATATACACGTATATATATGTATTTATATGTACACACATATATATGTGTACATATGTATATAATATATAGGCATATACATTTAAGTATTTACATTCGAGGTAGTAAAACATCTTTTAAGACACATTTAAATGTTTTAATGCATAAAACCATATCATTTATTAATAAAGATAATATTACTTTTTTCCAATTTTTATGACATGTATTTTTTTCTTTTCTCCAAGTACAAGTTTTAATAGAAGTGATCAAAGTGGACATTCTTGCCTAGTAAACCACTTGTATTCCTTGAATAAATCAAATGCAGTTAAAATGCATTATCTTACTTTAAAGAATTGTTGAATTTAGTTGTTTACAATTTTAATGTTCATGAGAAACACTGGCATTTAATTTTTTTTTTTTTTGGTTACATCACTTTAACTTTGAAATCGCTATTATATTGACTTTATAGAACAAGCTAAAAATGTTTTTTTTTTCTTTTTTTGATCATTTATGATTTATTGCCCTGTTTTGTTTTTTCTAATTCTCTGATTATAAGTTATTCATTAGATGTAAGGATTTAGTGGGGCATTGAGTTTACTTGGTGAAAAGAGATTGAGTTAATCAGCTTGCTTAATAAAGGTCTACTCAAATTTTTAAAACTTCTTTGTTAACCTAGGTAATTTATATACTTTTAAACAGATTTTTCCATTTCATTCAAACTTTAAAATTTATTGACAGAAATTTATTTATATTATCTCATTAATTTTTATTATATTGTAGGATCTCTGGTACTGTCCTTTTTCCATTCATAATATTAATTTTTTTATTTTATGAACAAAATCATGGCCTTCACAACAACTTGGATGCAGTTGGAGACCATCATGCTAAGTGAACTACTGAGAAAACAAAGAACTGAGTACCACATGTTCTCACTTATAAGTGGGCTGTGAACACTAGACACACTCACACAAAAATTGGCAGGCACTGGACACTGCTAGGGGAGAGAGGGTCAAGAGAAGGGGACACATGACAGCACATTGGCTACATGGTCCACTATTAGAGGGAGAGAGGGCCAGTTAGAAGCCCAAAACCACATGCAACTTACTTATGTAGCAAACGTCCACTTGTACCCTGCAACTCAATTTTTTTAAAAGCATAAATTAATGTTGGAAAAATAAATAAATAAAACACATATTTTTCTTTCTTCATTTTTCTCTCTTGGTTCTTCTTACCAGGGGTTTTACAATTTTATTATTTTCTAACTTTAGGCATTCTTTCTTTCTATTAAACATTTCTTACTTTATTATTTTTTGGTATTATTCTTTGCTAACATATGTTTTTAAAGGTACAGGTTTCTTTTTCATCACAGCTTTATGCATTCCACAAATTTTGACTATTGTGACACTTTTTATAAAATTTCCACCATGAATTCTGCTTCGATGAATGGTGTGTAAAAGGTGTGTTATTTATTTTCTAAGTATTTGGAAATCTTTGACTTATCTTTATTATTGTTTTCTTGCCTAATTTCATGGTGCACCCCATGATTTTAAAGTTTACTAACATTTATTATTTTGAACATACGAATTGCCAATATATATAAATGTTCCAAGAACACAAGAAAATAATTTACATTCTGAAATTCTTAAGTGAAGTGGTTTATATAAGCCAATTAAGTGATGCCATTTAAACTTTTTCAAATCTACATTCATATCTTGTTTTATCAGTTATTGAAAAAGGGAAGTCAGCTCTTACTAGGATTGTAAACTTAGATATGTCACATTTTACTTCTCATAATTTTTAATTTACATGATTTTAGAATGTGATTTTAGATGTCTGTATAATATAATTTGTTTATCTTCCTAGTGGACTGACTCCTATATTGTTAAAGAAACTTTTTCTCTTTATTGCTGGTGATGACTCTTGGTTTAAAGTCAATGTTCTTTCTATTAGTCATTTAGGTTATATCTGCTTTCTTAAGTCTATTGTTTGCCATCGTTTTTTAATGATTAAGGATGTATTTTAAAATAATACAACTTGGGATTGTTTTAAGAGCCAATATGAAAATCCTTTTTTTTTTTTGAGTTGGAGTCTCACTCTGTTGCCCAGACTGGAGTCCAGTGGCTGCTCCCGGCCACCGCAGCCTCGCCTGCTGGGCTCTGGCGATCCTTCCGCCTCAGCCTTCTGAGTAGCCGGAATTACAGGCATGCGCTACCACGCCTGGCTGATTTTTTGATTTATTGTAGAGATGAGGTCTCGTTGCCCAGGTGGGTCTCGAACCCGCGGACTCAGACAATCCACTCACCTTAGCCTCCCAAAGGCGCAGGATTACAGGCTGAGCCACCGAGCCCGGCTAATCCTTATTGTTTAATTGGAGTGTTTGTCTATTCATGTGTGTGTTTCGATTTAAATTCACAATTTTACTATTTCTCATTGATCGTACCACTTGTTCTATACACATTTTTCTCTTTCCTTGGCATTATTTAAGTTTAACTAGAATTTATTTTAAATATTTTTCTTCTTTATTGCTCTGTCATTTATTGACCCTATAACTACCATTTTGAGAGTACCTTGGAAATTACAATATGCAAATTTGCTTACTTAAACTGTCATATGCAGTAGTATATTAATGGTAGTCTAGATAATGCTAAAACTTTAGACCATTGCTCCACAAAGTGCTGTCCAAAGACAAATAGTACTGGTATCACCTGGGTGCTTGTTAGAATTGCAGAATTCTCAGGTCTACCCTAGACCAGGGCCTGAAGTTTTACAAGAATACTGGGTATATCTTAGGTACCTTAAATTTGAAGAACATTGCCTTTGAAAACATTAACTCCAATTAGCCTCATTCCTGTCTTTTTCTGTTATTGTGTCTATATAATTTAGTTCCAAAATATTTTAAGATTCTGCAAGTCATTATTATGATTAATTTATAAGCAGATAGATTCACCCAGCTATTTACTCACATATTAGGTTTAATTACATATTCAGTCCTTTAATTGTTTTTCCTTCCCTTCTTCCTTCCTTATATACTCAGGTTAAATCTGGAATACATATTTTTTCTTTTAAAGATTTCTTCAATATTTACATTATTGTGGATGAGTTGGTGTCTAACTCTCCATTTTTTGTTTTCAAAAAGGATTTATGTGATTTTTAATTTTAAAAGATACAATCACTTAGTATAAAATTCTAGATTTTGCTGCCCAGAGTACCTAGCACAATGTTATGCCATATTAGATGCTCTATGGATTTGGTGAATTAATAGTTTATTTTTTTAAATATAATTACTCAATTGACTTAAATATTTGACATGAAACCCAGTTGACAGAGTACTGGAGTGTATGTCTCTTGTGTTTTTCTTACTAGAAAAAAGTGAGAATTTATTGAACATAAAAAGCAATCAATTCCACTCTTATACTTCTTTCTGATTGTGGAAACAATCCTTATAAAATCTCGTATATGCCATGTACGGTGGCTCACACCTGTAATCCCAGCACTATGGGAGGCAGAGGCAAGAGGATTGCTTGAGCCCAAGGATTTAAAACCAGCCTGGGCAACTTGGAGAGATCTCATCTCAAAAAAAGAAAGAAAGAAAGAAAATCCTTGTATATATTGATTATAAGAATCTCAAGGCTGTAAGGAGGTCACAAAAGTTAAACCAATGACTGTATTCAACTTCAAAACTTGATATCAAAGCACGTTAATATGTAAAATAATCCTTTGGCACCTTCAGATTTCAGTTAAGGTTGCAATACTATAATACTATGTGTTTGCTTTTTTGATAGGCTCACATTTGATTATAGTTGATTATGAATAGTCCTCAGCAAAGGTTGAAATGTGAATAGGAAATTACAGTTTCTCATGATATGAGCATACCTTAGTTGGGGAAAAAAAGTGGTTGAACCCTATAGTCATACAAACATTTTAAAACTCAGGATACACTGAAGACTTAAACATTAAACTCCTGTTGCAAATCTTACTGCAAATTAAAGGGAACATCTAGAATTGTTGATATCTAGGTTTTGTATCAAGCATTGTCATCCATATCATTTTAGTAGTTTTTCTATTCACAGTGACAACTGTCAGTGTTTAGCAAACAAACAAAATTCTTAATAACTGTTTTTGTTCAAGTATAACTCTTTTAATATGTTTTGTTTTACATCCTGGGAAGAACAAGAATATGGAATATAAATATTTCTCACGTAAGCTAATTTTTATTACTATTTTACTTTAAGTAAAGTGTCTATAAATAAGCATTTGCTATTTAAAAAAACTTATCGTACATCTATAATGATATAAGTAAGCCTAATTTTGGAAAATTATTTAGCATAAGCCTACTAAACTGCCACCAATTTAGATTCTAATCTGTTGTAAAAGACAGCCAAGAAAAGATATCTTATATGCTGTTTTTATATTTCATAACTGCTATAAAAAGGAATTTTTTTAATCTAACCAAAATATCCAAACGTGATACTGCTTAAGATCCTTTCCTTTGGTGTGAAAAAATATTTAAAATTAATAGCAATATAAAAGATTGCATCAACAAATTCATTTATTTTCACATATATTTTTGTATTTTTTACATTAGATTTTTTTTCAGAGCCACGCAGCTCACTTGAGTTAGAAATAGAAATGGTGCTCAAGTTCTTTCTCCCAGTCATGAACTACTTAGCACTAGTATTGTCATGTCAGTAGGGTTATTAAAAATTTAGTCAACTTCTATAATATTGTATTTTTGGGGATGACTGAAGATCTGACAACTTCTTCTTCATTGAGTTAATATGTAGTACCAATATGTAGATACTAAACTTTTTGGAATTATATAATTACAGAATAAGAGAGCATAAGTGCATAGATATTAGAAGTAAAAAAAAAAAATCGGGCTGGGCTCGGTGGCTCAGCCTGTAATCCCAGCACTTTGGGAAGCCAAGATGAATGGCTTTCCTGAGCCCGTGGGTTCAAGACTAGCCTGGGCAACTTGGCAAGACCTCATCTCTACATTAAATAATAATTTAAAAAATTAGCCAGGTGCGGTTGCATATGCCTATAGTTCTGACTACTTAGAAGGTCAAGGCAGAATGATTGCTGGAGCCCAGCAGGTCGCCTGGAGACCTGTGAGTGTGCCACTGCACTCCAGCCTGGGTAATAGAGTGAGAGTGAGATTCCAATTAAAAAAAAAAAATCAAGCAATAAAGGACAGTATCATTAAATTTAATGGTTTAGTTTTGTCTATTTTTCAATGTTTATTTTCTAATTAGTGTTAAAAAATCATCTGTTAGCCATTCTCAACTTATCATGAGTTGATGACTTGTTTTCCTAATCATTGGATTTTACATTTAGTGATACAAGTTTCCAATTGTTTGTGTACTTATTATGTGATAGGAACTTTATATGTGTTTCTTACCAAAGATGAAAAACTACAAATAATATTTTATCTCCAATTTAAGGAGAAAACTCAGCCTCAGGGAAGTTGTGATATGTCTCTAATCATTCAAAGTTAGATAGCTATGGAAGCATGTTTCTTTGACTTGAAAACATTGGAAAATTGAAATTTGGACTGCATTAATTTGTTCTACTGAATTATATTATATTTTTGAGTATGAACAATGTCAATTTGAATTAATTCAAATTACCATAGTAACACTATTGTAGAAGGTCAAATAGAAAATTGGACACAAAAATATTATCTACTTTGAAAGTGAAAATTTGGTAGCAATAATGAGACTCAGCTTATCTTTCCAGATATTTTCAATCTTTCTGGAAATAATTTAGGTCTTTTTTCCTCAGCCTCCTGAGTAGCTGGGACTACAGATATGCTCCCAGATAATTTTTTTTTTGGAGTTGGAGTCTCACTCTGTCACCCAGACTGGAGTGCAGCGGCCGCTCCCGGTCACCGCAGCCTCGGCCTGCTGGGCCCCGGCGATCCTTCCGCCTCAGCCTTCCGAGTAGCCGGAATTACAGGCACGCGCTGCCACGCCCGGCTGATTTTTTGATTTATTGTAGAGATGAGGTCTCGCTGCCCAGGGGGGTCTCGAACCCGTAGGCTCAGGCAGTCTACTCACCTCAGCCTCCCAAAGGCGCGGGATGACAGGCTGAGCCACCGAGCTCCCAGATAATTTTTTAATGTGCTGTGGTGATGGGGGTCTCCCTATGCTGCTCGAGTTATTCTCCAACTCTTGACCTCAAGTGACCCTCCTGCCTAAATCTCCCAAAGTGCTGAGATTACAGGTGTGAATCATGTCTGGCCACATTTAATGCATAATTTAAAAAAACCAAAAAAGCAAAAAAACAAACTTGCTTCTATTTTTAAAAAATGTTTTAGAAATGAGACTTTTTTTTGCAATTGTGTGGTTTGGTTATAAAAGATGGACATAGCCGGGCTCGGCGGCTCAGCCTGTAATCCCAGGCCTTTGGGAGGCTGAGGTGAGTGGATTGCCTGAGCCCGA
>NW_007247782.1:152706-188908 GCF_000164805.1 Carlito syrichta | reverse complement strand
AGCCCAGCAGGTCGAGGCTGCGGTGGCCGGGAGTGGCCACTGCACTCTTGTCTGGGCGACGGAGTGAGACTCCAACTCAAAAAAAAAAAAAAAAGATGGAGACATTATCTGCCTTTATTATGGATCATTATTTGAGATGAATACAGATATTTCACTCAAATTATATATTTACAATATATCAGTTATCTATATTTCCAAACAAATCAATTGCCCCTTACAGCTTTCTGTTGTAAATAATGATATGAAGGATGTAGTAATAAAAATGAGTGATTAAGAATTGCCTCCCTGTCATGGTTGAGCTATGAATTGGGGTGTTGAGTTGAGTGGTTTCTTGACCTCAACTAGAGGTATAGCCCCTTATTCTTCTTTGCAATCTGCAGAAGTGGGAGTCTTCCTGCCTGGGCAAGGCCTTATTGAGGTGGACTCTTGAGTCTGAGTGGAGGGACTAACAGCTTAGGGACCCAAGCTAGGTTGCACACTTCTCACTGTGCATCTGAAGGCAATAATCTCAGCCTTGTAGTGGGCTATGATGTTGACTGATGTCTCTGATCAGATGTTACAGCTGGCAAAAACACAGAACTGCCATCAATATCTGTTCACTGTTCACTACATGGGTCTCTCCTCTGTTGCATTTGTTGCTGTTGTACAAAGGTCTGCCATGGACTTAGATACATTTGGCTCAAGTTACATTCCATGAAAATGGCTTCCTTTTCCAGATCTGATTTTTCATTTTTCTTCTCTTTTCAGTCATTCCCTCACCCATCTTGAGGGGCAGAGACAGGAATGCTCAACAAGGGAGGGCAGGACTCTCTAATTGCTCTCAAGACCTTTAACGCTAAACAACTGTCCTTCAGCCATTACTACTCCATTACTCTGGCAACTAAAGAGAGGAATTAACTGGGAATCTGTTTCGTATAACCAACTAGCTTCAAAAAGTGCCATTTAATGTTTTACCAAAAATAAAATATTTCCCTGTGTTTTTAATTTCAAAGCAATAAACCTATCTTGATGTAAATGAAAAAAATAAGAAGATGCCATGCCGGGCTCGGTGACTCAGCCTGTAATCCCGCGCCTTGGGAAGCTGAGGTGAGTGGATTGCCTGAGTCCGTGGGTTCGAGACCCGCCTGGGCAACTTGGCGAGACCTCATCTCTACAATAAATCAAAAAATTAGCCGGGGGTGGTAGTGTGCACCTGTAATTCCGGCTACTTGGAAGGCTGAGGCGGAAGGATCGCTGGAGCCCAGCAGGTTGAGGCTGCGGTGGCCGGGAGCTGCCACTGCACTCCAGTCTGGGTGACAGAGTGAGACTCCAACTCAAAAAAAAAGAGAAGAAAATGCCATTTTAAAGCGAGAATGTATAATTTCAGGTAGCAGAATTGGGGCAAATGTATCGTACCACATCTGCCTTCAATCTCTGAGCTCCTATTGCTCAGCTTTGTTTTTGGATAGTCAAGTATGCCAAGTGCTTTATGCTATAGACCCTTAATTCTAGGGGCTCCTCTTTCTAGGGGGCTCTCCCATACAATGGTCTCGCATTTGCTATACCAATAGCAGCTCATATGTCACTTTCCCCAAAAGGCTTTTCTAAGCACCTCCTCTCAGAAGTCCTCCTGTCGCTTTCTATTACTTCACCCTGCTTTCTTTTCATTAAAGCACATATTTGGTGTTGTATTATTTTGCCCCTGTCCCCTGCACTATGAAATCAGGAGCCTTATCCGTGTCCATTTGGTTCCCAAATACAGACCAAGGCCCAGCATAAAATTGATAATTATATGATTCATAATTAATGAATGAAATACATAATAAACACATGTGGTTCTTTTATTGGAGATAATAGCAACTTGTCTTATGAAAGACAAGCAACTTCTGAAGATACTTTAATTGGACTGCTTTTTGAACTGCTTATAATACTTTATATTATCAGGTATTTTTAGATAACAAATGCAGCTAAATCTACTATACAGGTAGGTTATTGCATTTCACTACGAGTGACTTTATGAACCAGAAAATATAGAATTCAATAAAAATATACCACTTTATTAAACGTGTGTTAAATATAAACATAGGAAAACCCTTTTTATGATTGTAAGAGTTGGACTGCAAATTTTAAAATGAGGCTTGTACCAAAAATTACATGCTTCAACATAGTAGAACATTACTTTTAAGAATTATGGGAAATAATTTTTCACTTCAATTAGAGAAAGTTAAGAAAATGAAGGCATTTATAATGCTTAACAAAGAAAACTTAAGTATTAAAATCTAAAAAAAATTACATTGTAAAAAGATACTGTAATAAGAGTAACTTAAATTCTAATCAATTTGAGCAAAGGTAACTTAACAAAAAGCTACTATAGAAGGAAAAGGTAATAGTTTTCTGAAAATAACGCAAAGAGAAAAAATAGATTATAAAGAATTACTTATAATTTAAAAGAGCACATTGAAGTACAGAAAACCAAATATAGAATGAGTTTATTGTTTATAAATGGCTTTAAGATTATAATAAAAAACATTTGCAAAAATATACCCAAGGGAAATATCCTAACAGAGAGATACTCTAGAAAAGAATAACATTAATGATTATGCTACAAAGGAACAGTATTGTCACGTTTTTTGTCAATTTCCCATTAAATTGTAGATAAGTAAGAAATAAAGACCTCCAAAAATTGTCAGTTGACAAAAATCAGATAAAAGAATAGCAACTAGAAAAATTTATCATATGCAAATTAGTAGAACCTGCTGACCTTATTTTCTATGATTTTTAAAGAATTATTTTGTGTATTTGTCTTTTTTTAAAAGTTCTTGTCATTAGGTTGTACTGGTCTGTACATGAAAAGTCGTTTAGTATTGAAAATCCCCTGAAAGTTTATACACAGTCACAGTAAATCTAATTAGGAGAAGTCTAATGGGATGCCAGAGATTTGATGTCATATTGTCATGTTTAAAATCTTTAACAGTTTAGAGAGAGCTATTCAAATGACCTTTATAAATGATTTAGTAAATAGGGAGGCACAGCAAGAACTAGTAGAATTAGAAATATTGTAAAATGCTCCAAGTTTTCAGTTTAATTTCTCATAGTTTGGCATGCTACAAGTAGTGACAAATCTAAAATACTCACAAAAATTTCTGACCCAATATGCCCTTTTATTTTAAGACTTATCCTCCCTGGAAGGTGAAAGAAAGTTAGGTAAAAGGAGTTGAATAAAATGATAACATAAGTAAAATTTCAGTGAAAAAGGTGATAGAATGGTATGTTTCACAAAATAAGCGGTTGCTGGCTATATTTTCACCTATCTTGTTTTCACAAAGAGAAAGTTACTTTGCATGAATATAAAGGATAGAAGTAAAAATCTGTAACACACTATCTTCCAAGAAAGATTAGAATGTACATCTATCAATTTTATAACGAAACAAACTCTAAAGAGAAATAGATGAATCATAAAATCATCAAGCTGGTAAAACAAACAACAAAAGCAAACAAACTAAAAACTTGCCAAATGGATGCACAATTGACTTCTCTTGTGTATAAAAAGGCAACATCACTTTGATTATATATAATTGCTTTTCTTTACATAATATGATGAATTGTACACGTCTTTACTTATGTTCTTAAGAAAGGTAAACAAAAAATGAAAAAAGAATTCACTTTAGCAGTGGTTACCTGTTTATGTTTGGCTCAACTCTATTGACGTTAAGCCATTTTGAAACAAATTATAGATAATGTATTACTAACCATCACAACTAGTTCAGTTAGGTTCCAATAAATATCAGTTACATTTTAAAATAAAAAATGTAATATGTTATTTTCATGCCTTCTTGAATTCTAAATATAGTTCTTTAACTTTTAGGAGTAAGAATACAAAAGAAAAAGTCAAATATTTATTAGGTTGTTTTTGAACTTGCGATGGTTAATTGTATGTGTCAGTTTGGCTAAACTATGATGTCCAGTTGTTTGATCAAACAGTAGTTACGAATTTGCTGTAAGGATATACTGCAGATGGGCTTAACATTTATAATTAGTTGATTTTAAGTTGAGCAAGTTATCCACACTTGTGTAGGTATGTGTAATCTGATTAGTTGCAGATATTAAGAGCAAAAATCAAGCCTTCTTGGAGAAGAAGGAATTTTAGCCTTAAGTCTGAAACATAGAAACCCTATCCAAATATTTCGTCCATTGGTTTGATCTGGAGATTTGAACTCAAGACTGCAACATCCAATCTAATCTAAATTTCCAGTCTGACCTACAGATTTTGGATTTGCCAGTCACTATAATTATGCAAGTTCATTCTTTAAAATTTATATCTCTCCTTCTTTCTCTATCATATATTCTTGCCCATTTTTAAAGAACCCTGACTGATCCAGGGTTCAGTGTTTCCTAGGAACCATAGAATACGAGGTTCCTCTCCCCTAAAATCTTGGAATTTATTTATAAAAAATTGTGTATTTATTCTTATATGTTTAAATTTCAGTCACCTTCAAAGTACCATTTGATGTAGTACACCTATCGAAATGCTTTTTCCACTGCTTAAAACAGTTTTTGAACTCATCAATTTGGATGCCTTTTAGTGCTTCTGCTGTTTTTTGTCTCACCTCTTCCACATCAGCAAAACATTTTCGTTTGAAGATTTTTTTCATCCAGAGAAACAAACAAAAAATGTCACTCGGGGAGAGACCCAGTGAATAGGGAAGGTGAATAGGGAAGGGGAATGGGACCCAGTGAATAGGGAAGGGGAATGGGAATCATGCCGTTTTTGGTTAAAAACTGCTAAAAACTCAGCACAGTGTGGGCAGGTGTGCTGTCATGGTGGAAGAACCAGTCACCTGTTTGCCACAACTCAGGAGGTTTCTTTCACAAACTGTGATGCAACCTTCTCAAAATTTCCAGACAAAAACTATCGTTGACCATTTGATTGACAGGAGCAAATTCTTAGTGTACTACAAGGGACCAGATCTCGAAAAAGATAAGACCTCTTCTGTTTTTTTGCCATCCCCCTTGTAAACTGTCTTGTATAAACAAAATATTCTTCTTATGTATCAGAGAGACTATTTTTGCGTCACTTAAACAGTGATACAGATGCCTAAAGCCCAAAGAGAAAATATGGTGTTAGATTTCTTTGTTTCTGTTTTGAAAACAAAAACTTTAACATGAACATAAAGGCAATGCCAAGACTATAAAAATACAAGAATCTATTATTAACATATGCTAATGAAGGAGCATCTAAGAGAGAAATTTCAGAATATTATCATTGATTTGTTCTATGGTTTTCTACAGATACAAATTAGCTATAGAAATTTATAATCTTTACTTATGAAATCTTTAGAAAGCTATCACATTGGTATTTTTGGTTATCCTTTCTGAAGAGCATTCTTATTAAATTAATAGAGTTGTTAAAATATGTGACTCGTTCTACATTGCCATGTTTACTTAAATTGTCAATACAAGGAGGATTTTCTAGATATTTTGAGCAGTGTTAGGAAGAAGCAAATGACTTATGTCATAACTTTGTTTGTAATGGGATAATATGCTAGAATAGTGTTAAATATTATCAAACACTTTACACTTTATTTATTATAAAAATTCTCACTGGAAACATTACAAAAACATCAAAATTTTGATTTCTCAATTTAAAGCACAGAAAAGGACATGAAAATATTTTCTAAAAACACAGATGGCAAGATGTGAGAAAGTGAGAGAACTCATCCTCCGTTACTTTTTTTGATAAACACATTTGTATGACACTTTAAAGTTTACAAAAATCTTCATACACACATTGATTTTTGGTTTCAGATGCACCTATGATATGCAATAAGCTCAACCTATAGGATTTTTAAAAATTATATTTGCCATGGTGTAAGCATGAGTGGAAGTAGTAAAATCTAGAATGTTCAATCTAACAAGGCATTTGTCCACATGCTACTTCTTTAAGAGGAAAAAAATCAGTATAGATATATAGCAAATATATTGACATTTAAAAAATATGACACAAAATATAATTATAGGAGAATATCAAGCACAGGAAAAGAGCTAAGAAGGTTGTATGTCTTTCTAATTTCTTTCTTACATTAATCTATCCTTGGAGGAAATGATTTTTTTATTCATTTCAGCCGAAAGATGTAGAGATTATTATATTCGATGGCAATTAGGGGTCATATGATACACACATTTAATCAGTTCATTATTTTTTGAAAGGGCTCCTAAATTTGCACTCTTACAGAAAAATTTTTCAAGCATTTTGTGCTATTTTCTCTACTAGAAGCTGTTGTTTTTAACCTTGACTATCTTGAATAGTAATTGTTTTGTTAAACTAGGCTCCTATCAAATTTGATATCAAGACTACCATTCACCTGTTCATAAAACTTTAGTAGACAATAACTTATTTTCCAAAGGTTGAAATGTTAGCTACAAGGACAGAGCTTTGGGTTGTCAACATTGTCTAATAAACATTGTATTCATTTTGCAGCTGTCATCTTGCTTTGTGTTCCTGTTCATGGTTAACTTTCTGGTCACTGTAGTCAGTTTTCACAAATCTTTTCACTTGTCAAAAGTCAGGTTGCAATGACTGTTACTACTTCATTAAGTTTTGCTGAATGGAAGTACACTCAAGCTTTTATCATTAACTTGTACCAAATTGTTTCAAATTTAAATCATTTGATAAACAATTATTGAGCAAAATTTTAAATTTCCATCTTTGTCCAGGGGAGGTGATGCAATCCAGGTCTTTCAAGGAAGATCATTCCTATTCTATATTCCCAGAAAACCTGCAGTATGTCATCAAACCATCTGAAGATGGCAAAGGCAACTGCCTGCTAGCATTCACTCCCAAAAACTTGTAGTACTTATGGCTGCAGGGTAATTTCTACAGCTGATTCTTCTTCTCTTCCCAAACCTGCAGGCCCACCACAATGCAATGCCTAATAACACCTTTCAAACATATCCTTAGCAGTCAATATAAAAACATGTGCAAATTTTTGCTTATGTGTACATTGTTGCTTTTTCCTGAAGAATTGTATTGGATTTTTAATAAAGAGGAATGTATAATATCCCTAATCCATTGTTGTGACCAGATAAAATTTATTTTTCTAGAGAGCACACTAAGGTAGCTTATCAGTATATTAAAATAATATAATCTACCAATGTAGATCAATATGGCTGTTATAGAAAAATATCTTTGTAAATTATTTACTGCAAACTCAATGGCATAAAGTTGAAGGTGCATTTAAGGGTTATATAGTAACTCTTCTCTTAAATTTATGTCTATTTAGATAGAGGAGACAGATATTTGGATATTCATATTTTATAATATGCCTATAATTAAAGAGACAGGTGTAGTGGCATGCACCTGTAGTCCTGGCTGCACAGGAGGCTAAAGCAGGAAGGTCATTTGAGCCCAAGAGTTAAGGCTGTGATGCTCTAAGATCACTCCTGTGACTAGCCACTGCATTCCATTTGGGACAACATAGCGAGATCTTATTTCAGAAGAACAAAGCCAAGACAACAACAATAAACAAAATGATTGTAATTAGACAAAAAAAAATACCTTAATAAACATACTTGACTCTTTCTTATGCATCATGCAAATTCCTTCTTATGGTCAAATTCTACACTAAAATTATTTTTCTAATAAATATTTAATATGGAATTGCTTATCTTTAATTATTGCTAAAGCAAGTGATTTCTCCAATTCTGAACACATATTTTCTAATTAAATAACACTATATATTAAAAATTAGAGAATCGCCTGAGCCCAGCAGATCAAGGCTGCCGTGGCCATGAGCATGCCACTGCACTTCAGCTTGGGCAACAGTGTGAAACTCCAACTCAAAAAAAAAAAAAAAGTAAGAAACAAGCGCAAGGAGAGCAACTTGCTCAAGGCCACACAGTCAGTCGGTGGTAGAGCTGTACCTTTGAGCTCAGGCTGGGGGACCACCGTGTCATCCTGCCCTAGGGCTCCAGGGAACTCCTTCTTGTCTTTTTATACCTAAGTTATCTTCTGTGGATCTCTGTCCTTGGCAGCTGAAGGAGCCTGATGAGAATCCTAAGAGGATCTGGCAGGGGACAGTGGGACACTTTCCAGCCCGGGTCTTCCTGACATCCCAGGATCCTTTGGATGGGTCCCATGTGTGGTGGCCCCACAGGTTACTTTGGCATGAGGCTCCCTGGCTGTAGATTGCCCCTGAGCGCTGGCAGCATGGGCTTGGCAGATGGGGGCGTTTGTTTAGTTGGAGACTTCCCATGGCTAAGATATATTTGCACAGTGATGACATCTGAGTGCTGACCTGGTGGTGCAGGCGCAACAATGACCACTTTGGTCCCAGAACGGCATCTGAGTGGTAGTGGTTTAAATTCCTTTCATATTTGTGCTGCAGAGAAACACTATTCATGCTGAAAAGCACAAGGGGGAGCTGAGTGGGTGAGGGGGCTGGGATGTGGCAGGGAGTTGACTGGAGGTCCGTGGGGTAACAGGGAGCTCCAAGTCTGTCCTCGGACTCTAGCCCTTATTCAGGACTTGATAGGTTTAGACACAGGAACTGGCGTCCTCACTCTCCCATGGGGGTCTGTGTGTGAGCACAGGGTCTGCAGGTGGGGACCTGCGATTAGGAAAAAAAAAAAAGAAAAAAAATTCAAACATTTAAATCACAATTAATTTTTTTGGTTAAATATTCTCTTTAAAAAGTTATGACAGTCTAGAACATGTACTCTTTATCTTGGCACACCAAAGAACAAGAATAACGGCCTAGACTAAGCTATTCTCTCTCTTAATATATATAAAAAAAGTTATTCAGAGGGAGCATTCACATGGATAGATGGAGACAGAATTGTCAAAGTTACAAGCAACATTTTTTACTTAGAAAATATTGGTTGAGGATTTATAATCGGGATGCATGGTGCTGTGGCAAATGAAATAATCAATTTGTTGCCATACTCTATTCAAAGGGCCATCTCTCTGTAAAATAAAAAAAAAAAATAGCTGTGGTATTGGATGTTGTTGAATATTTTAGTAAATGCATACTACCACTTCCTTCTAAAATACATGAAGGATTACTGGGTTTAGTATTTTGTTTGTTTGGAGACATAATAATGCTTCTTTATTATATAATGCATTCCTGACAGAGTCCTTAAATTTTATGGACAGGATAAACTTTTTTTTTATTTTGAAATAGACAGTTTTTTATAATGATGTAACATTTGGAAAAGAACAAATGCTCCAGAAAAGATACTGTATGTAACATTTGGTTTTAATGTATGCATTTTTCAGTGTTCTAATAGTTTAAATATTAAAATCATTGGTGTATGTATTTTATAAGAAAAGAAGAATTTTATTTTATCATGCTGAAAACAATAAAATTTCCACAGATTGTCAATAATGCTCAAGTGTGGAACATGATGGATGGAGGGAAAAAAAACACACACAAGAAAACTAATGAATATTCTCAGAAAATTTACTCAGAGTGATGTTTTTTCACAGCACTTCCATGGTAGACAAGTGCTTGAACAACATAATTATTAAAATGTTGTACTCAGTGCAAATGGAGCAACCCTTCATATTAAGAATGGAATGGTCTATCACTTTCAGGCCTATGGAAGACAAAAGACATCGAGAAAAAATGTCTCTTACAGTAAAAAGTTTTATTTCAAAGGTGTTTTCTAACTGGAATTTCCTTCTAAAACAAATTGAAATAGCTGAACATTTCTATGTGTTGTAACATCACCTCAACTGAGAATTTCTTGTTGCTAAAATAATAGTTAAAGTATTTGATAGCCCTTAGGAATAAAGTATTATTATGCTGGTAAGGCACAGATATTTAAAGCCTATAACCTCAGGAGCATGGTAAAATCAGACTGCTATTAATATATCAGACAAGTGCAAAAAGGGTCTTATTTAAATTGCAAAACATTTTAATGTTTATTTAATCTATAGACTCTTGTAGGAAAATAAGTTAATGAACTGTGTTAATCTTACTGAGGTCTATAAAAGGAGTTCAGACTTTTCTCTTAGTAAAAGAAAAAAAATCAGTCCCTTGGGTCTAGTTTGTCTCCTGTTGGGATATTCAAGAAAAACAAATGGTGGTTTTAGCAGATTTAAATCCAAACACAGCATGGAACTGATTTCTTTGGCATGGCAATGATGTCTTCAAAAATCATTTAAAAATTTCACCTATAATTTACACCTGAAGAATCTATGAATTAATGGCTAGGATATCATAAAGACACCTTAAAACATTGTGGACTAAGTACTTTCACCTAACATGTCCTCATTCTTAGGAAACTTTATTGGGATATACCCCAGGACAACTTGGAAATAAACCAGGTGCTGTTTACAGAATTTAGGCATAGACCAATCAGATTACGTGCCAGCAGGTGTGCTGTAGCACTTGTTAGATAATTAGCTCTGGATCTAATACAGAAAGAGTGAAATAAGGAAGGCAAGGAAATCACAGGTCAAGGATGTCATCAGGCCTATACTGTGAGTACTATGGATCAGAGCAGCTGAAGAGAGAGAACTCTAAGAAAGAGGTCTCTGGGTATAAGGTCAATGTGGATGATGAAGGAGATGTTAAAGAAAAGATTATGTGATTATGTGATTTACAATCAGGTTAGCAGACTTCATTTAGTCATAAACACTGTCGCCTATGTTATATCTATCGATAGCTCTGTGCCCCTCAGTTTCTTCATCTCTATAATTGGCATAGTAGCATTATTGTAAAATACAAATTATTGTAAATAAAGAAAGAAGAAAAACGCATGGCACACACACACACAAATATGTAAGAACTGAAGGAATGATGAGATGTGATGATAAAAACAAAGAATTTAGAAAAACTAATGACAAGAATCATTAATTTCCTGAAATGTGGCATGACTTAAAGAGAATAACAAAAGTTTAGCCTTGACTTTGATCTTATGTACAATATCCTTTTAGAAGGCCAGGCTCAGGATAGTTATCCATAAATTTAAAAAATATAATTCTTTTTATATTTAAAGAAATATTCCAATATAATCACAATGTGGTATCACATAAAATTTTTAAATATCATAATTGTATAAACGTAGTTTACAGGGAGCTAAATTTCAGACTAAACTTAGGAAAAAGTAAGTGATCTGAGACCAAAAAGTAAATAATTAGCACCATAATGATGTCAGCATAAATAGGTAGCTGAGAGAATGTGGGTGGTGAAAAGGGAGAAAAAGTTGTGTTGCTTACTTATACATTTATTTGACAAAATGTAGAGCAAAAGGAAACTTTTCGAACATTGATGGAGGTTCAGGAATATAATTTACAATTATAAAGATAGCCAGTGGAAAAATGAAAACATATATAGCAAAATCCTCATTTAAAGGTGGCAGCTCTCAAATAGAATATCTTCATCATTCCTATCAAAGAGGCAGTAGCTACCACCTTGAATTCTGCTTTATTAAAAAATAATGGCACTATAACCTAAATGCAAACATCCTCATCTCAAAATTATACTCACATCCTCAGCATAACTATGAGATGGAGAGCACTATAAATTTTGAACTACTTGTGCATATGAAAAATAAACACCCAAATGCATGAGAAACAACTCCAGATCTCATACCAGGTGTGGGCTAACCTAGGCACAATCATCCTGGAAAGATAGATTCCATGATAAATGGGAAATATTGAGAACAAATCCAACGTCTAATATATTAGAATAATAGCTGTTGAGAAATCAAAAGGAAGAAGCTTGAAAGGTTGTAGTGCCTGTACTCAGAAGGCACCACTTCTCTTTTTTATTAATATTATAAGGATGTGGGGTACAATTTAGGGTTAAGTATACAAATGTTGATTATGCAGGTACCCTTGTTGATGATGTGTGACCCTTACTCCCCTAGCAGTTTCCCTCAACTGCCAATCCCATGCCCCATTTCCCTGACATTTTCCGACTACTGCCAATTCCTTTCTTATAATATTATAATTGTTCAATATCTGCTTATGAGTGAGGACATACGGTACTCTGTTCTTTGTTTGTGATAGATCACTGAGTATGATTGACTCTAAATTCATCCAAGTTGCTGCGAAGTCCATATGGTTGTCATTCTTTATGTCTGCATAATATTTCATTGTGTTTATGGAACACATTTTTTTGTCCAGTCCAGCTTCGATGGGCAGCATGGTTGGGTCCATGTTTTTGCTATTGTGAATAAAGCTGCAACAAACATTTGTGCCCAGGTACCTTTTTGGCAGAATGACTTGAGTTCCTCTGGGCATATTCCCAATAGGGGAATTGCTGGGTCATATGGATGGTCAATTTCTACTTCTTTCATAAATCATCAAACTGTCTTCCAAAGAGGCTGCAATAGTTTGCATTCCCATCAGCAATGTAAAAGCATTTCTTTTTCTTTGCATCCTCGCCAGCATCTGTTGTTTGTTTGTTTGATTAATGATGGCCATTCTTACTGAGGTTAGGTGGTATCTCAATATGGTTTTACTTTGCATATCTCTGATGATAAGTGAGGTTGAGCACTTTTTCATGTGTCTGTCTGCTGCTTGTATACTGTCTTTTGAGAAGTGTCTATTCATGTCTTTTGCCCACTTTTTGTTTGTTTTTTTCTTTTTGGTTTATTTGAGTTTTTTGTAGATCCTAGATGTTAGGCTTTTGCCAGATTACAGTTGGCAAATATTTTTTCCCATTCTGTGGGCTGTCTCTCTGCTCTCTTGATGGTTTCTTTTGTTTTTCAGAAGCTCGTCAGCTTAATGAGGCACCACTTGTCTATTTTATTTTTTATGGTTTGGACCTTTGGGTTCTGATCAGGAATTAGTTGCCAGTTCCAATTTCCATAAGTATGTCTCCTGTGTGTTCTAAGATTCTTATAGTTTGAGGCTTTGCATCTAGGACTTTGACTCTCCATTTAGAGTTAATTTTTGTGTATGGTGATAGTTATGGGTCCTGTTTCAATCTTCTGCATGTGATCAGCCAGTTTTCCCAGTGCCATTTACTGAATAGGTTCTCCTTTCCCCAGTGGTTGTTGTTGGAGGCTTTGTCAAAGATTGGTTGGTTGAGAAATTGAGGCTTTGCCTCCAGAATCTCTATCCTGTTCCATTGGTCTATATGCCTGTTCTTGTACCAATATCATGCTGTTTTGATTATTGTAGCCTCATAGTAAAGTTTGAAGTCTGAAAGTATGATACCTCCTGCTTTGTTTCTTTTGCTAAGGATTGTTTTGGCTATTTGTGGTCATTTATGTTTCCATATGAATTTCTGTATTGTCATTTCCGGGTCTGAGAAGAATGATGCTGGTAAGTTAATGGGTATTGTGTTGAATCTGTAGATTGCCTTTGGTAGAATGGACATTTTGACAATGTTGATTCTTCCTATCGTGAGCATGGGATATTTTTCCATTTGTTTGTGTCTTCTTGGATTCCTTTGAGCAGTGTTTTTGTAGTTCTCATTGTAAAGGTCTTTCACTTCTCTGGTTAGGAGGATGCCAAGGTATTTTATTTTTTGGTGGCTATTGTGAATGGGATTGTGCTTTTAATTTGCGTCCCTGCCTGCTTGTTATTGTATAGGAATGCCATTGTCCTTTGCACATTTATTTTGTACCCTGAGACTTTGCCAAAGTCCTTTATCAGTGGAAGCAGATTTTTGACAGATTCTCTTGGATTTTCAAGGTATAGGATCATATCATCAGTAAAGAGGTATAATTTGACTTCCTTTTTTCCTATTTGGATATCCCTGATTTCCTTCTCTTGCCTAATTGCCCTAGCTAGGACTTTCAACACAATGTTGAACAAGAGGGGTGAGAGTGGGCAGCCTTGTCTTGTTCCAGTTTTCAGTGGCAATGTTTCCAGTTTCTGTCCATTTAGCAAATGCTAGCTGTGGGTTTATTGTACATGGCACTTACTATTTTGAGGTATGTTCCTTCTATACCTAGGTGTTTGAGGGTTTTTAATCAAGAAGGGATACTGGATTTTATCAAAAGTTTCTTCTGCATCTAATGTTACAATCATGTGGTTGTTGATTTTTTTTTTTTTTTTTTTTTTGTGAATTTAAATACCTTTATGGTCTTGTGAATGTTGAACTAGCCCTGCATCCTGGGGATGAATCCTGCTTGGTCGTGGTGTATGATTTTTGAGATGTGTTTTTGCTAGAATCTTGTTGAGGATTTTTGCATCTATGTTCATAAGGGATATTGGCTTATAGTTCTCATTTTTTGTTGGATCTTTACCTGGTTTGGGTATCAGTGTGATGTTAGTTTCGTAAAATGATTTGGGGAGAATTCCATCTGTCTCAATTGCCTGGAATACTTGATATAGGATTGGTATTAGTTTTCCTTGTATGCTTTGTAGAATTCTGCTGGAAACCATCTGGTCCAGGACTTTTCTTTTTCTTTTTCTTTTTTTTTTTTTGTAGGTAGTTTTTATATGACAGATTCAATTTCCTGGGTTGTTATTGGTCTATTTAGTGTCTCATTGTCATCTTCTTTCAAGCTGGGGTGGTTGTGTGATGTCAGAAATTCTTCCATTTCACATAGGTTCCATATAAGTGTACATAGTAATCTCTGATCATCTTTTATATTTCTTGCGGTCAGTTGTGATTTGAACTTTTGTATTTCTGATTGTGTTTATTTGAGCTTTTTTCTTCTTCTTGGTCATTCTGGCTAGGGGTTCATCAATCCTGTTAATTTTTTCTAGGACTAGCTTTTTGTTTTGTTGATGTTTTCTATGATATTTTGTCTTCTATGTCTCATATTTGGACTCTTATTTTGGTGATTTGGATTCTTCTGCCAAAGTTGAGGTTTTGGTGGTCTTCTCTCTCCAGCTCCCTTAGGTGATTTGTTAGGCGCTCCACTTGTGATCTTTCCATTTTCTTGATGTGTGCTCATTGAGATATAAATTCCCCTCTTAGAACTTCTTTCCTGGCATTCCAGAGAGTTTGGTAAGATTTTTCTTTTTTTCCTTTTTTTCTAATAATCTTTTAATTTCTGTTTTGATTTCAGTGTTGATCTAGTAGTTGTTCAGCATCATGTTGTTTAGTGTCCATGTCTTTGTGAGCTTTGGGGAAATTTTGTTGGAGTTGATATTTATTTTTATTCCACTGTGGTCTGAGAAGGTACATGGCAATATTTCATCCGTACGGAATTTGTTTATGCTTGCTTTATGGCCAAGGATGTAATCGATCTTGGAGTATATTCCATGTGTTGATGAGTAGAATATATATTCTGTGGTTGTTGGGTGGAATAATCTGTAGGTATCTATTAAGTTCATTTGGTCAAGTGTCAAGTTTAGGTTCTGGATCTCCTTGTTGATCATTTTGCCTCGATGATCTATCTAGGGCTGTTAGTGGGGTATTCAATTCCCCTGCTATAACAGTGCTAGAGTCAACATCTTTTAAAAATTTACTTAGTAGTGACTTTATAAATGCTGGTGCTCCTGTGTTGGGTGCATATATGTTTAGAATGAATATTTCTTGTTGATGAATTGAAACTTTTAACATTATGTAGTGTCTTATTGCATCTTTTAAAATTTTTGATAGATTAAAAGTTGTTTTGTCTGATATTAAGATCATGATTCCTGCCTGCTTTTGTGTTTCTTTTGCCTGGAAACTCATTTTTCATCCTTTAACTTTGAGTCTGTGTGTGTCCTTTGTGATGAGATGAGTTTCCTGGATGTAGCAAATAATTGGGTCATGGTTTCTTATTCAGTTTTCCATTCTGTGTCTTTTCAGTGATGCATTTAGTTCATTCAAATTCAGGCTGATTATTGAAATATGATTGTTTATTCCTGTTATGGGGTTCTTATAAAGTATTTTCTTCTTTTGCTTGCTTTCTTTGGCTTTGGGTTTGATATATGTGTGTGTTTTCAAGTTTCATATTGCGCTGTATTCTCTGTTGTTTCTGTGCTCTGCTGTTCTTTTGGGAAGTGTGTGGTGATTCTTTTTTTCTTTCTTCTGTGCTTAATACCTTTTTAAGTGTCTCATGTGGAGCTGGTCTGGAATCTGTATAATCTCTTAAGGATGGAAGTTTGGAAAGGATTTTAATTCTCCATCACTGATGAAGCTGAACTTGACTGGGTAGGAAATTCTTGGTTGAAATTGTTTATCTTTGAGGACCTAGAATATAGGACTCCGGTCCCTTCTTGCTTGTAGTGTTTCTCCCAATAGGTCTGCTACTATCCTGATTGGTTTTCCCCAGTAGGTAGCCTGATCTTTCTTTCTTGCTGCCTTTAGAATTTTTTCTTTTGTGCCTACTTTGTGTAAGTGAATTATTATGTGTCTAGGGGTTGGTCTTCTTATTTGATGTCTTGTGGGAGTTCTCTGTATCTCTTGTGCTTGGGTGAGCACATCCTGGTGAGCTGGGAAAAGTTTTCTTGGATTACCTCCTGGAATTCTTGCTCCAAGTTTTTCTCCATTTCCCTTTCTTCCTCTGGGGTACCAATCAGACATAGGTTTGGCCTCTTGATATAATCACACATCTCCTGTAGGCTTTGTTCTTTCTTTCTGAGTCCTCTTTCTAAATTTTTTACAGACTGTGTTAATTCCATTTTCTGGTCTTCAAGTTCTGAGATTCTTTCTTCACCTAACTTAATTCTGTTTTCCATGCTTGTCATCTTGGTATTTATTTCCTGTATGAATTTTTTATTGCCAAAATCTCTGTTACAAGTTTTTTCAGTGTTGCATCTTTTCTTTCTTGAGTCTTAATCACTCTTTCCATTCATTCCCTAATCCCTGTCATATTCTGGGACCAGTTGTCTGTGACTTCCATTTTTGGGCACCAAGGTCTGATTTTTCAGGAGTTTTTTCTTTGTTAAATTTGAAATTGTCTGTGGTCTTCCTTAGTTTGTCCTCATTTGTGACAGATCTCTTGTTTTTCTCTTTAGTTCTGTTATTCAGTGTCAGTGAGAGAGGCTTTCCTTTCTGATGTTTGTTTAGCCCTTTATTCTTCTCTGATCCGGCCTTTGAATTTGTTCTATTTTGAAATAGGATGGTTGATGGGAAGCTTTGCTGTATCTTGTAGTTTTTGAAAGTTGAATAAAGTAGGGGATGGGGTGCTAGAATTCAGAAACTACTTGCAAATTACACTGTTTTCCTATTGTGGTATGTATTCCCTGAGACCCACTCCCCACCACCACTCTATATGATGATGAAAAGCAGAAACCAAAGCAAAAAACATTTGAACACACACACACACACACACACACACACACACACACACAGACACACACACACACACACTCCCCCAAACAAACTGGAATAACAACAAAGTAAAACAAAACAAACAACAACAACAACAAAAATAAAGAAAACTGAACACACCTACATATTCTTAGCACCAAGTGAATGGAGAATAAAAACTGAAAGACCCGAAAAAAATAAATAAATAAAAGAAATTCAGATTGAACCCTCACACATATATTGACACACTTTAAACTATAAAAAATGAAAATAAAAAAAAACCCTAGAACAAAAGAGCAAAGATAAACTAACCACAATAACAAAATTGATAGATGAACACTCAATGATTCACATACACATATAAATAGAAAACAACAAATAAAAGCAGAAAGAAACAGAAAAGGAAAAGAAAAAAAATTTGAGGGATGCAGATCAAACCCTTAACATATACATTCATGCTCAAAGGAAAAATATTTTTTACATAGGTGAACTAACAAAGAGACATGCAATTTTTTTTTAATTGACAATTTAAAAAACCCTATCCCGGACTCGGTGGCTCAGCCTGTAATCCTAGCGCTTTGGGAGGCCGAGGTGAGTGGATTGTCCGAGCTCAAGAGTTCGAGACCCCCCGGGGCAACTTGGCAAGACCCCATGTCAAAAATTTAGCTGGGCATGGTAGCACGCACCTGTAGTTCCAGCCACTTGGAAGGCTGATCACTGGAGCCCAGCAGGTAGAGGCCGGCCACTGCACTCCAGTCTGGGTGACAGAGTAAGAGTACAACTCAAAAAATAAATAAATAAAATAAAAAGCCCTGCCCTCTTGTGGCAGACTCTGTAATTGTTCCGCTAATCTGGTCTCTCCTGCAGAGCCACCTCTTTCACTCTTTTTCCTCAGTGTCTGGAGCAGGGAAGGAGGAGGGGCAGTGGAGGTAGGTGGGACTGGAGTCCTCCCTTCCTACTCTTGTATGGTCAGGGAGATCTCTTCCTGTGGGAAGGTGCGAGAATGTCTCTTCCCCAGGTATGTATTCGTGGGGGATGCCCCAGCCAGGCCTATCCTGGAATGGAGTTCTCCTATTATGACTGACATCCAGGCTCCACCTGGGTTTTCCCTCTCAGTCATGGCCCAGGTGTGTTGGTCTGACGTTCAGAGGATTGTGGGGGTGGGGGAGGGGTTGGGTTAGCCTCAGACTCACCACTGATTTCTTTGGAGTCCTTCCTTGTCCTATTCTAGCCACACCCTTTGTTCAGTGACTGGATCAGGGTAGTGGAGTGTCTGGGACTCAGCACTAGTCAGGTCCTTACAAGTTTGCGCTTTCAGGATATTCCCTCTGGGTCACGATCATCCCTGAATAGTTGATCTGTCAGTCACAGAGATCAGGTCTGTTGCTCCCTGGTGAGCAAGTCTGAGCACTTTCCTGTTCCACCTTCCAGTTGCTCTCTTGTCCTCTTCCATGGGACTCTGCATCTGGATTCTCTCTGCAGCCCTTGCTGCCAGTGCCCGGCCAGATGCTGAAGTTGTAAGGAAAAACCTGGAGTCAGCAGTCTCTCCTGCTGTAGAGGGGAGGCAGAGCCTGAGGCAGCAGCCTCTTCTGGCCACTTCTTCACAGGAAAACTTTTGTCCATTTAAAAAAAATGGTGCTCAACTACCGTGACCTAGGAAGAGCTATGGACCAAGCATAGAAGCTGCAGCACCAGCTTTTGCACCAGGTCCCTGGCCATTTGCTCAAGAGCCCAACTTTATCAGTCTCCCTCAGCATTTTCTTCCCACGAAGGGTTTTGTTGATTTAAAAAAAAAAAGTGGCATTCGTTTTCTATGTGCAGGAATCACTAGGGTCTAAGCCCAGAAGCTGTGGCACTAGTCGCTGGACCAGGAGAGCCCTGGCCACTAGCTCCCTAGCCCTCACTCAGTCAGTCACTCACATGTCCACTCACTCACCAGCACATACAAAAAATTTTCCATACACTCAGTCACTCACACTGGGACTCGCATGGTCCGACTGACTCGGCAGCCATCTTCTGGACCCAGCACCACTTCTTAAGGATAAGGAGGAAACTTGGAAGGAGGAATTATTTCTTGGAGATTTGGTGGTTTTAAAAAATAATATCCTACTTGGAAGGCTGAGGCGGAAGGATCGCCGGAGCCCAGCAGGCGAGGCTGCAGTGGCCGGGAGCGGCCACTTCACTCCAGTCTGGGTGACAGAGTGAGACTCCAACTCAAAAAAAAAAAAAAAAAAAAAATCAGGAAAATAGCAAAATGATCTTTCTGAAATATAATCGAATTATAAATTCATAAGCCACACCCTTTATTAGTTTTCTATTTCTGTTTGCTGTTACAAATTGCCATAACTTGATGGCTTAAACAAGAAGTCTGAAATCACTTTCAAGGTGTCAGCAGGACTGTTTCCTTTTGAAAGGTCTGGAGGAGAGTCTGTTTTTGACCTTTTTAAGCTTCTAGTGGTTGCCTGTGTGTTCCTTCCTTCATTTTCAAATTATATTTTTGCTTCTGTTATCATATTGCCTTCTGTCTCTGACTCTTCCTGCCTCTTACAAAGATTACATTAGACCCAAGGATCACATTAGTAATTGCATTAAACCCACCTGTAGAATCCAGGATAGTATTCCCATCTCATCTTTCGCCAATTTGATCACAAAAGTCTCTTTGACCATATTAAGTCACCCTCACAGGTTCTAGAGATTAAAACATGAACATATTTAGGTTCCATTATTCAAAATTACCACATTACCTCCCTACCCAAATAGAAGAGTAACATAGATGAACTATGACAACAAACCCTCCACTTTTCTATGAATGGAAGAGGGCAGTCTTGAATTAAGAAACCTAGTGAGAGCCTCTTACACATATTCTCTTGTGAATGAATACAACTGTTATTGCTGGTCCCCGGGGAAATAAAATTAGAAAATAAGTACAAAGTGGAAGACAATATCCATACAATGTTTCAGGAAAAAGCAAAACAAAACAAACAAACAAACAAAATCAGAAAACCAGAATAAGAAAATTGCAAATTACAAAAATTCTTCTGTCAAAGACAAATTCAAGGCATCAAGACAGCAGCATTGCAAGACTCCAACCAGAATAACATAAGTATAAATAAAAAATTTCATATAATAAAAACATCTTACATTGAGAATTCAAAAAACTCAAGACAAATAAATATATATTTAAAAACACAGAAAGAGGTAAAACAAGAATTAATCAAACTCAGGAAAAAAACTTGAACAAAATACCACAACATCTTAAAATGAAGATAGAATTACAAAACTCCAAAGAAAAATATACTTAAATTTTAATAAAAGGCATTGAGGACATGCTAGAAAACAGATAAAAGCATGAAGAGTATAAAAAAAGATCAGAAAAAGAGACACTCATACAAAGCATGGAAAAATGAAAATCGATAATACAATTAGAATACCTGTAGGAAAAGTAAATAAACAGAGAAAGCAATGCAAAATAAATGACACATAATAATAAAGTCAATCTAAACATCAATCTACGTATCAAAAAGAATTAAAGGACGTTAAAAAGAAAGCAAAGGATAAGATCACATGAAGAAAGAAATACAATATATACATAATTAATATATATTCAACATATTGAAATAAAATAGCAGAATTGGAACAAAATATATCAGTCACATAAATAAATGTAAATGGATTTAATTCATTTAAGAAAATCTTTAAATTGTTTCACAAACAAAATTGAATTCTAAGCTATATACAAGAAGCCTGGCTAAATGAGAAAACTCAAACCTAATCATGAAAAGGCAAATGTATACTGAGCAAATGTTTAAATATCAAGAAAGTAGAAGTTGCTTTCCAAATATCACACAAGAAAATTCAGGACAAATAAGATATCTAAATATACCATATAAGATAATTTAAGATTCTGAGAGTTCCAATTCATAATGAAGTAAAACTACTATCAATATCTATATTTAAAATAACACAATAATTTTCATAAACAGAAGCTACAGAAGATACAAGAAGTAATAAACAAAAAAACACAAATAGAAGACTTTAATATAACACTCACAGTTAAATGTAAGCTAAATGAACCAAACAAGCCAGGTTCGGTGGATCAGCCTGTAATCCCGCGCCTTTGGGAGGCTGAGGTGAGTGGATTACCTGAGCCCGCAGGTTCGAGACCCGCCTGGGCAGTGAGACCTCATCTCTACAATAAATCAAAACATCAGCCGGGCGTGGTAGCGCATGCCTGTAATTCCAGCTACTCGGAAGACTGAGGCGGAAGGATCGCCGGAGCCCAGCAGGTTGAGGCTGCCATGACCGGGAGCGGCCACTGCACTCCAGTCTGGGCGACAGAGTGAGACTCCAACTCAAAAACAAATAAAAAATAAAAAATAAATAAATGAACCAAACAGTAAGAATTTATGTCATAAAGAGCATAATCCTTATAATAGATTTTGAAGAGATGCCTTTAACGTTATACTCAGTAAGAAAGAATATATTTTCTGCTTAAGCAGAGAACTTTCACCAAAAAATGTCCAAACATTACTTTTTAAAACAGCATTATTAACTTCTATGCCATACAGAAGTTCAAAGCACTCTCTGATTAAAATATAGAAGATTAGAAATTAATAAAATAAAAGTTCAAAAAGCCAATCCACTGGAAATGAAAAACTTTCTTTTTTTCTTAATTCTTTAAATTTTTATATTTTAAAATTGTGGGGTACATTTCAGGGTTAGGTATACAGATATTCACTGTGCAGGTATCATTGTTAATGAGGTGTGCTCCCCTCTTCCCCGGGCAGATTTCCACTACTGTCAGTCCCACCTCCCTGCCCCCTCCCCTCCACAGTTTTCCACTACAGTCAATCCTTTTCTTACAGTTTTGCTGTAGTTTTTCAAAGTCCACTTATGAGTGAGAACATGTGATACTCAGTTCTTTGTTTCTGTGAAAGATCACTCAGTATTATAGACTCAAAGTCCATTCAGGTTGCTGCAAAGTTCATGATTTTGTTCTCCTTTATGGCTGTGTAATATTCCATCGTGTATATGTGCCACATTTTTTTATCTAGTCATCTTTTGATGGGCAGCATGGTTGGTTCCACATTCTTGCTATTGTGAACAATGCTTCAATAAACATACATGTACAGGTATCTTTTTTATAGAGTGCTTTGATTCTTCTGGGTATATTCCTAGTAGTGGAATTGCGCGTCATATGGAAGGTCGGTTTTTAGAACTTTTAGGAATTGCCACACTGTTTTCCACAGAGGTTGTACTAGTTTGCACTCCCACCAACAGTGTAAAAGTGTTCCCTTTTCACCACATCCTCTCCAGCATCTGTTACTTTTTGAGTTATTGATGATGGCCATTCTGACTGGAGTTAGGTGGTATCTCAGTGTAGTTTTAATTTGCATCTCCTTGATGACTAGTGAGGCTGAACATTTTTTCATGTATCAGTTAGTTGCTCATTTGTCTTCTTTTGAGAACTGTCTAATCATATCTTTTGCCCATTTTGTTATGGGGCTGTTTGTTTTTTTCTTTTTAGCACATTTGAGTTCCTTGTAGATCCTAGAGTTAGGCCTTTGTCAGACATGGAGTTGGCAAATATTTTTTCCCAGTCTGTGGGCTGCCTCCCTGCTCTCTTGGTGGTTTCTTTTGCTTTGCAGAAGTTTGTCAGTTAGATGAGGTCTCACTTGTCTATCTTATCTCTTATGGCATGGGCATTTTGGGTTTTGATTAGGAATTACTTGCCAGTTCCAATTTCCATGAGTGTCTCCTGCATTTTCTAAGGTTCTTTTATTTTTTTATTTTTTGAGTTGGAGTCTCACTCTGTCACCCAGACTGGAGTGCAGTGGCCGCTTCTGGCCACCGCAGCCTCGACCTGCTGGGCTCCGGCAATCCTTCTGCCTCAGCCTTCCAAGTAGCCGGAATTACAGGCATGCGCTACCACGCCTAGCTGATTTTTTGATGTAGAGATGAGGTCTCGTTGCCCAGGCGGGTCTCGAACCCGCGGGCTCAGGCAATCTACTCACCTCAGCCTCTCAAAGGCGTGGGATTACAGGCTGAGCCACCAAGCCCGGCTTCTAAGGTTCTTATAGTTAGAGGTTTTACATTTAGGTCTCTGATCCATTTAGAGTTGATTTTTGTGTCTGGGGATAGGTGAGGGTCCTGCTTCAATCTTTTGCATGTCAGCCAGTTTTCCCAGCACCATTTACTGAATAGGTTCTCATCTCCCCAGTGATTGGTGGTGGAGGCTTTGTTGAAGATGAGTTGGTTGAGAAATTGAGGATTTGCTTCTGGAATCTTAATTCTGTTCCATTGGTCTATATGCCTGTTCTTGTACCAATACCAAGTTATTTGATTATTGAAGCTTTTTAATAAAGTTTAAAGTCTGGAAGTTTGATACCTCCTGCTTATATTTTTTTATTTTTATTTTTTTCTGAGGATTGTTTTGGCTATTCTTGGTCATTTATGTTTCCATATGAATTCCTGTATTGTTGTTTCTAGGTCTGAGAAGAATTTTTCTGGTAATTTGATGGATATTGAGTTAAATCTGTAGATTGCCTTAGGTAGAATGGACATCTTAACAATGTTGATTCTTCCAATTCATGAGCATGGAAATAATTTCCCACTTGTTTGTGTCATTGATTTCTTTGAGCAGTGTTTTGTAGTTTTCGTTGTAAAGGTCTTTCACATCTTTGGTTAGGAAGGTATTTCTTTTTTTGTGGCTATTGTGAATAGAATCATGCTTTTTATTTGGGTTTCTGTTTGTCTATTATTGGTGTATAGAAATATGATTGTCTTTTGCACATTTATTTTATACCCAGAGACTTTGCCAAAATTCTTCATTAGTTCAAAGAGGTTTTTTACAAGTGCTCCTGAGTTTTCAAGGTGTAGAATCATGTAATCTGCAAAGAGAGACAACTTGACTTCCTCTTTTCCTATTTGGATACACCTGCTCACCTTCTCTTCTCTGATTGCTCTAGTTAGGACTTCCAAAACTATGTTGAATAGCAGGGATGAGAGTGGGCATCCTTGTCTTTTTCCAGTTTTTGGGGGTAATGGTTCTAATTTCTGTCTTTTTAGCAATATGGTGGCTATGGGTTTCTTGTAGATGGCTCTTCCTATTTTCTGGTATGTTCCTTGTATGCCTAGATGTTTGAGGGTTTTTAATAAAAAAGGGGTGCTGGATTTTATCAAAAGCTTTTCCTGCATCAAATGATATAATCATGTGGTTTTTGTTTTTATATCTGTTGGTGTATTTAATTACATTTATGATCTTACGAATGTTGAACGAGCCTTGCATCCCAGGGATGATGTCTACTTGTATGTGGCCAATGATTTTTGAGATGTGTTGTTGAATCTGGTTTGCTAGGATCGTGTTAAGAATTTTGGCATCTATGTTCAACAAAGATTTTGGCCTGTAGTTTTCTTTCTTTGTTGGATCTTTACCTGGCTTGTGTATCAATGTGATGTTAGTTTCAAAAAATGATTTGGGGAGAGTTCCATCTTTCTCAATCACTTGGAATACCTTTAATAGGATTGCTCTATAAGTTCCTCCTTGTATGTTTTGTGGAATTCTACTAGAAAGCCACCTAGTCCAGGGCTCTTTTTTGTAGGTAGTTTTCTTATGACATAGTCAATTTCCTGGATTGTTATTCAACTATTTAGGATCTCAATTTCTTCTTGTTTCAACCTAGGGAGGTTCTGTGATGTCAGAAAGTCCTTCATTTCCTTTGCTTTTCCTGTTTGTTTCCGTACAAGTGTACATAGCTGGTCTCTGATAATCTTTTGTATTTTTTTAGGGCTAGATGTGACTTCATCTTTTGTGTTTCTGATTGTGTTTATTTGAACTTTTCCTCTCTTTTTCTTGGTCAATCTAGCTAGGGGACCATCAATCTTGTTTATCCTTTCAAAGAACCAGTTTTTTGTTTTGTTGATTTTTTGTATTATGTTTTTGTCTTCTATTTCCTGGATTTGGGCTTTTGTTTTGGTGATATGGATTCTTCTGCTAAAGTTAGGGTTTTGATGGTTTTACTTTTCCCATTTCCTTGGTGACTTATTAGGCTGTTAACTTGTGATCTTTCCATTTTCTTCATGTGCGTTTGTAGAGATATGAATTCCCCTCTCACTACTGCTTTCAAGGCATCCCAGAGATTTTAGTAAGATGTTTCTTCATTTTCATTTGTTTCCGGGTATCTTTTAACCTCTGTTTTGATTTGTGTTGACCCAGGAGTTGCTTAGCATCATGCAGTTTAGTGTCCATGACTTTGTGGATTTTGGAGGAAATTTGTTGGTGTTTGTATGTATTTTTATTCCACTGTGATCTGAGATGGTACATGGTAAAATTTCAATCTTATGAAATTTGTTTATGTTTGATTTATGGCCAAGGATGTGGTTGATCTTAGCGTATGTTCCATGTGGTGATGAGTAGAATGTATATTCTATGGTTGTTGGGTGTGGTGGTCTGTAGATATCAATTAAGTCCATTTGGTCAAGAGTCAGATTGAAGTTCCAGATCTCCTTGCTGATTTTTGTTGATAATCTGTCTAGCATTGTGAGTGGGGTATTAAAGTCCCCAGCTATGATAGTGTTAGAGTCAATATCTTTTTAAAATTTGCCTAGAAGCTGCTTTATGAAAGTTGGTGCTCCTATATTGGGTGCATATATGCTTGGGATGGATATTTCTTGTTGATGGATTGAACTTTTATCATTATGTAGTGACCTTCTGTATCTTTTTAAATTTTTGATAGCTTTAAAGGGTATTTTGTCTGATATTAAGATTGCAACACCACCTTTCTTTTGTGTTCTGTTAGCCTGAAAATTTGCTTCCCATCTTCTTACTTTGAGTGTCCTTTTTGGTGAGTTGAGTTTCTTGGAGACAATATATTGTTGCCTGATGATATTTTATCCATTTTGCCATTCTATGTCTTTTGAGTGGTGCATTTAATCTGTTCACATTCAGGCTAATTATTGAAATGTGAGAGCTTATCCCAGTCATAAGGTTATTATAGAGTTGTTGTTGTTCCTGTGTATTGTCTTTCTCTTGATTTTTGGTTAATTCATGTGTGTTTTCAATTTGTTCTTTTTTCCTCTTCTTCTGGGTTTAATACTTTCTTAAGTGTTTCTGGTAGAGGTGGTCTAGAGGAGGCATAAGATCTTAGAGATTGTATGTCCGGGAAAGATTTTATTTCTCCTTCACTGATGAAGCTTAGCTCAGCTGGTGAGGTTATTCTTGGTTGAAATTGTTTATCTTTTAGAACTTTAAAGATGGGCTCCATGCTCTCCTAGCCCGAAATCTTTCTGTAGATAAATCTGCTGCTATTCTAATTGGTCTTCCCAGTAGGTAGTCTGACCTTTTTCTCATGCGGCCTTTAGGATTTTTTTCTTTTATACCTACTTTGTTTAGGCAACTTACTATGTGTCTGGGAGTTGGTCTTCCCATTTGTTGTCTTGCAGGGGTTCTCTGGATCTCTTGTGCTTGAATTTTCACATCACTGATGAGATGAGGGAAGTTTTCTTGAATGATTTCATGAAATGTTTGTTCCAGGGTGATTCTGTCTCTCTTTCTGCCTCAGGAATTCCAATTTCTCTTATGTTCAATCTCTTGAAATAATGACTCATCTCTTGAAGGTTTTTATTTTTATTTTTTTGAGTTGGAGTCTCACTCTGTCACCCAGACTGGAGGGCAGTGGCCGCTCGCGGCCACCGCAGCCTTGACCTGCTGGGTTCCGGTGATCCTTCTGCCTCAGTCTTCCAAGTAGTCGGAATTACAGGCATGTGCTACCACGCCCAGCTGATTTTTTGATTTATTGTAGAGATGAGGTCTTGCTGCCCAGGTGGGTCTTGAACCCATGGGCTCAGGCAATCCACTCACCTCAGCCTCCCAAAGGCGCAGGATTACAGGCTGAGTCACCGAGCCCGGCAGTCTTGAAGGTTTTGTTCTGTCTTTTTAAGCTTCTTTTCTACGTTTTTGACAGTTTTGGTTAGTTCTATATTTTGGTCCTCAAGCTCTGAGATTCTTTCTTCTTTTTGGCTAATTCTGCTTTCCATGCTTTTTAGTTTGTTATTTATTTTAATCACAGTATTCTTTACTGCTGTTATCTCAGTTATCAGCTCCTTCCTATTTTCTTCTTGCCACTCCTCAATTCTTTTTATTCTCTCTATTGATATCTTGATGTCTAGGTTTGTAGTATGTGACCTGTCATTCTGGGGTCTCTTCATTGTTTGTGTTCAAATTCTGTTTTCTCAGTGTCTGACTTCCCAGAGGTCTGTGTGAGACCCATATTTCTCTTTTGGGTTTTCTTCATTTGTGTAGATTTCCTTCCCACTTTTTTCTCCCTCTTCTTTAATTCTGTTGTTCAGGAATAGCAGGGTTGCTTTATTTCTGTTTGCTCAATCTCCTATTCTTCCTTATGTAAATCTTCTAGCTTTGTTCAATTCTGAGGCTGGACTGTGGGTTGGAAGCTATACTTTTTTGCACTTGGAGATTTAATTGAGCAGAGAGCAGTGATTCATGACTTGTCTGAAGCTCCCAGTATCCACTGACAGGTGTATGGGTACCCTGGAGCCTCCTTTCCAATACCTTCAATCTATCCATGCAGTGGGGGTGTGAGTTTGATCTCTGAAAGCAAAATGAGGTAAGAAAAAGGAAAAGAATGGAATAGGGAAGGAAGAGGGAAAGAGGAAGTTGGAAAGAGAGAAGAGTAAGAGGGTTAACAGACAAACGTACTGACTAACAAATGAAGAGAGACACAAAGACCGAGAAGATTTAAAAAAAAAAAAAAACCTGAAACATACAATCATACAAACACACAAGCCAACCCACCTCCCTATGATATACAATTCCCCTACATAAACCTGAGTTCTAAAGAAAAAAAAGAGAAATCAGTAAAATAATAGAAACAAGGTAAGAATGAAAACATTATCAAAAAGAGAGAAAAGACAGAAAAAAGAGGGGAAAACAAGAAAAATGTAAAACATAAAACAAACAAAAATATGCAAAACATACCAACAAAGAATAAATATTAAAAAAAGTAAAACCAGTGAATCAAGTTTGCCCTGAGATAGTTCCTGTGAACTCAACGTCCTTTCAGCTCTGATCTCTAGCTCTTATCCCAGGCTGGTAGTGTTGCTCACAATTAGAGTTAGATGTCCCAGGGCTGCTGTGTAAGGATCAAATTTGGACACAGTTGGTTTGCTGCCTGTCAGGTCTGCCACTCAGATCTGACCTGTCTGTGTCCAATCTGTCTCTCCCCGTTTGATGTGATTATCTTAGGTCCCAAGTTGGAGACTGGGCAGAGCTGTGCGAAGCTGAGTGGGGGCAATGCAGGTCTCCGCCTGGTCCTGGGACAGAGAAAATGGCTGCTCTGGGCACCTCTTTACTGGGCATGAGCCGCCTCCTTGACCCTCCTTGATCCTCTCTCTTCACTGATCCAACTCCATGCTCCAGCTGATCTCTGGTCCCGCCAATGTGGGACGCCTTGGGGCAGGAGAGTGAGCCGGGAATTACGTGGGACCAGGAGCTGAGAGCAGTGGTTGTGGTGCAGTGTGTATGACTGGCTGCAGCAACCACCTTTTGCAGAAGTGGTGGCAGTGGTGGTGGCAGCGGGTTGTGTGGGACTGGTTGCAAGAGCCACATTTTGCAGAGACGGTTCACAGTCTGACTTGTCCCGTTGCCATCTTGCTCCTCCCGCATGAAAAGCTTTCTAATGAAAAGCTTCTGAATGAAAGGGGGAAATACAAATTCAAGTTGTAGAACTTGTAAACGGTGATAATATAAACATTTCAAATCAATAGAATCCATTTAAAGAAATGGACATAGGAAAGTTAGTGATTTACTTTATCAATGTAAGTTAAGGAATGTATATGGGAACTGCCACTAACTCAATACAGTAGAAAAGGCATAAAGTAAGTCAAAGGAAAACACAAGACAGGGTATAATAGATATGAAAAATCAGTTAATGAGGCAGACCAAATAAAACAGGCAAAGTTAAGTTAAAAACTTAACTTTGTGTAAAACAGGCAAAGTTAAGTAAAAATTCAGAAAAAACAAACTTTAAAAAATAAAATATTACAGAGAAAACTAAGCATTGCAAAAGAAAATTAAGAAAAAATATATATTTTGTATAAATTTATTAAGAATTTTTTAAAAATGTAGATGACATGGATAAATTTTTAGAAAAATACTTGGATCAAATTTGACTGCTGCTGAGAAAACATTAAACAGAAAGAGTTTCTATGGAAGAAGCAAGGAAAGTTATTACAATAAACCATACAAAAAAGTGGCTAATAATACTTAAAAGGTGTTGCATTGCTACTTAAATTGTTCTAGGGTATATATAAAACTGATATCTAAGCTTAATGAGTAGAGCTCCCAAAGGAAAATTATACACCAAGCTTAGTAATGTATATTGATGCAAACATTCTAAATAAAATATTAGTAAACAGAACCTAATACCGTATTCAGACAAGTATACATCACGATCATATCTATGGTCTTTCATTATATTTGTTTTTCTCAGAGTTGTTCAGTATCTTTTCTTCATAAACTAAAATGTGTCTTTGCACTCACTATTCCTACAAAGAATTCAGAAAAATGACTCAAAGACAAAAAACATGGTGAAGACATACTGAAAGATATTTGAGCTATAATATTATAGTGAATCTCTCTGCAAATAAAACCTTTCTTCAAGTGAAGATCTGGACCATCTCTGAAGAACTTTCTGCAGGTTTAACCCAGAGAAACACCAAAAGGAGGATGAAACAAAAAGAAAGAAGGAAAGAAAGAAGAAAAGGAAGGGAGAAAGAGAGAGAGAGAGAGAGAGAGAGAGAGAGAGAGAATATTTCCCACATTTCCACATTTCTTGGAAAATAGCTACTTCAGAATCCAACCAGATTTAAGGATTTTGGAGAGCATTTATTCTGAATTATGATGCCTAATGAGGAAAAGTGGCTTAACTTCTGCCTTCTGCCTTGTAAGTGTATTTATATTGGCTCAAAGGTAACATTGGATTAAAATTACCTACAGAATTTTGTTGACTAGAGTGAATCCACCACAGATTGGCTGACTTTCAAAACACGAGGCAGCTAACAATTGATTTGCTTTCAGAAGAATGCTCACTCTAGTAATCTGTCATTTGGTCAATTAAACATGAAAATCAGTTATGGTATTATTTGTCATGGTTAAATAACTGCCATTAATTTAAAGTTTCAAGCCTGTTTTAATATTCACTTATAATCATTGGTATACACGGTGTTTTCTAGAACTATGGGAATTTATTATTTTCAACACCTTGAACCTGTAGATCAAGAGATGACCTCTTTCTATTCCAGTGGAATTAGTTTAATAATTTGTGTTTTCCATTTAAAGGAACTATTTTCTCACCATCCAGATTGGCCTGTTGATACATTGAATTTTCTTAACAAACCCTCTTGTTTCCACTGCAACACTGGAGCAAAGCAAAATTTATCACTTAAGCACAATGTGGGTTATATTATGTGAATTTACTAAGCTCAAGTGCTATTCTGCTTTTAGTCAAATATAGACTCCAAAATATTTTGTCTGTCATGTACACTTTCCCAATTTCCTGTTCATACCTATTTTTTCCATTTCCTCACCCTTTAGCATCTACTCACAAGACAGTATGTTTTGTGTGTATTTCACCGTTTATTCAGTGAAGTATAGTTAATCAAAGAATAAATGCTATGCGGGGGAGTGATGGAAAGGATGTATGCTTTGGATTCTTTTTTACTCAATCAGATTGACCTATTTTGGATATATTAAATCACTTTGTGCAGAATAACAGAACACTGTGGTGTATAATTGGTAATTACCTACTCAATATTTGTTCTTTATTCTTGAAATCTGTATTTTTCTTCTTGAAATGCAGAACTTCAATTTAGGGGGCAGTGCCCACTAAAAGCTATGTTACTTCCTTAGCATTTGTTGCCATGAGATGTAGTTCACTAGATAAGACTTTAAAAACAAAAACAAAAAACATTTAAAAGTGAACTGTGTACTGTCTTATGAACACCTCCCTTTTCTATATATTTTTCCTACAATGATGATGAGAGGTTAAAAGTGGAGAGTCATCTTCCAACATGCATACTTCAAAGGCGCTGAACAGAAACAGTTGGAGGTAACTCGGATGATGATGATATCATAAAACCACTGTGTTAGCTCTGTGCTGTCTTCCTTTGAGCTTATTAAATGAGAGAAAAAACTCAATAATTTATTTAAATGAATGTGTGTGTGCGTGTCTAATTATTAGCAGCTAAATGCATCCCTAACTTCTACAAATATCTTTGATTAAATACTATTACTGTATTCTGAAATGCCAATTTATACTAAGTAATTAGGGTAAAAATAAATTAATATTACTTATGAGTACTTAGTATCACATACTGTGGTCATTAGCAAATTATACTTGCAAAGGACACCTGGAAATGGATATTTGTAAGAGCATACTTTTATTGATATATGTTGCACAGAGCTTTATTTGTCAAGTGTTTGAATATTTGTAAGTGTCCAGGATGAAATCATTATCATGGATCACTACAATCAAAGGGATAACATATAATTAATATTGGTTATTTGAAACATTCAGACTAAAAAGTCAACGAAACCTTCCACATTTTAAAATTATTTTGGCATCATGTAGATCTAGTGAGTATATATGACACTGTAGAAAATAATAATGAGACTTTTTTAATGATTCCCAATTGAAAGGATATTGGACTATGCAGTCATGAAAAAGTCAATTACCATTTGAAATCTCTCTATGACAAAAGATAGAGGTTAGCATTTATTATCCTTCTACCAAGAGCAAAATTTACTCTTAAGTGCCTCTGTTTAACCAACCTTAAAATAATTTAATTTTGATCATTAATTCCTTATTAAAATACTAAATATAACAAAAGAGGGACAGATTTTATTGACTATTAAGGAAGCTTTGATTAATTCTGAGCTGAAAGTTTCCCACCTCATCTTTTCTTTTGCATAAGAATGTTCTTCTATTGGTAATGATTGCTGCATTGGAGGGCAGAGTGAAACAAAATCTTTGTTTTTGAATCACTATACTGAAGTTTTCAGGCCTCATCTTACTTCTTCTCCAGAAATTCTACAAGTTTAGTTTATTTATACTCTAGTGGTTATTATTAAATATCTATATAACCACTTAAGAAAATCTATCTCAAGACACATGATTTGTTGCTAGGTCAAACTCCCCGTCACTCTAATGTTAATTCTAGGATCATTATATTAACAGATTCACATTTGCAGTGACACAGGTAAGACATCACACTAAGTATCATATCTATTTGTTTTTGAGGCATTTGGAATAATTTTTGTGTTAGGTAATCAGTGTTTTTAGCTTTAAATCTGTGGGTATAGTAGCTTCTGGAACTTGAGAAAGACTCATACTTTCAGGGGTTACTTTATAAAAAGTAAGAGTATGTTGACACATACAGTGTTTAATGTTTCCACCATATCTGAAATCCAGTCTATTTTCTGGATGAATAGTAGGAAATATTGTTCTATTTTTAATGTTTTCCTTCTAGGCCATGTCTGAACATCATTAGTTACTATTTCACATTTCTGTATTATAGCTTGAACCAGTAGGGAGGGCATACAGAATGTTGGCTTTGGTATCAGCAGATCAGAAAAGAAGTGGACTGCATCATAGTTTTACTGCTTACTCCCTGTGTGACCTTTAACAAAGCAATTAACCTTCAGACACTCAGTTTCATCATCCACTAAATGGAGATCACTATTCCTTCACACGTAAATAGTGAGTGAGATAATTTTTGAAGGCACCTAATAAAGCAGCTAGTACTCTGTATGCAGTCAATAAATATTAGGCTTATTATAATTTTGTTTTTAAAACATAGAGATGTACTCTGACATGGAATAGCAGTTTATTATGATTTATTGGTAGTAGATTAAATAATTTTATCAGATTCCAGGAAAGCAGTAATCATGTTTATTCATATGATGCCCAGCACCTTGAATTATGTTGTTCTTAATAATATTTACTTACTGAATTTGAATATTATTAACAAAATAACTGTACTCTAAAAAATAAATAGACCAGTTCCTGTATTTTGATGAAGGACAGTCTTAGTAAAATATGGATAATTTAGGGAGTACAGGAAGGGAGTTTCTAAAGGACAAGTCTATGTTGGGACATTTTTTAAGAAGACCTGCGTATGCACACGTTGAAATGACACAGGCCAAAGAAGGAAATAAATCAAGTTAAGCAGAGTGCACTGAAAATAAAATTTTCTTGCTTTGTTTCTAGTTAGTCAAATGTGTTTGGGATTTTCATTAATGGATAGGGAAGTTGTTTATTAGCATCTCTTGTAGTTTAAGTTCTAAATATAATTTTGTAAATATAAAATGTAATTAAAGCACAGTTTTTAAAAAAGTCCTCTAAAAATTGGGTGACATTCAATGCCATTTTAAAATTAGCCAATTTTTCTTCTGTAGTGTTGAAATTATCTCACTTTTTGATATTTTGCCATGATTGTCCATACAATAATATCTATGAGTTATTGAGGAGGAATATTTTTGGCTTTATGTTAATTCTATGCTCATTGTTATCAAATCTACTTCTTACTGGGTGACTTTGTATTTTAATACAGTTTGCATATTAATTATTATAATTATGATTTGTAAACCAAATATAAACCACTGTGAAAGGATATTTCTTGCTCCCTGGTCACCAAATATCAATGGAGTAAGACAACCAGTATTTTCCAAACTTACCTCTGTGGTTTGGCCAAAATCATTTCAGATACTTGTCGATGAATCACAATAAACTACTGAATTCTCCATCAGAGTGGGTCTGTATGTCTTAATATCTGACTTAACACTGATGAGTACTGGCCCAGTATCTTTTCCTCCTTCTGTTAGAGTTGCTGTCTTCATTGTTATATCTCAAATATTCAGTTATCTATTTTCAAATACTTTGGGATATATTTGAGGATTCATGATCTTATACAGGTCTAAAATAGAATTTTAGAATTGCTTGCATAGTCAGCTGAAGTTAGATCATATACTGATACTGAGAAACTTATGCTTTATTTTTATGCATCGTTATGTTTATATATATACACAATAAAAGATTAGAAGAGGGCCTTTTCTGTGTATTATTCTATAGACTTAATAGTCATATCGATGACCATTAATCTCTATATTCTCAATTAAATGCTTGTGCGAGACTAAATATACAAACAATGGCCAAAATATATATAAAAAATGCTATCCTGACCTACAGTCTTCAATAACCAACCCAGGAAGTCATCCTATTTCCTATAAGTTACACTTGTCAACTTCAGGACACTGTCTTTAGAAAACAATTCAGACAGCCAAACAAAAGCCCTTATAACAATAGGACCCAACTTACCAGAGTCCATTAGTAACTGATGGTTTCCCTAATGTTTGTCCTTATTTCCAACTTAGTGCAACTAAAAAAAGCCAAAAGTACACCGCTAGTCAAAGATGCCTTGTTTTTATTTAATCCGCCCACAACAGTCTCATGCCAACATTATCTTACTCGATCATACATATACCTTTTCCTTTTTTCCACCATAAAGCTTTCCTACTCCTCTGCCTGCCTCTGAGTTTCTGCCAAAACACAAACGACGGGGGCTGTCTCCCTTGCAATAGCAAGCCCTGAATAAATAGTCTATATGTATTTTCATTTGCTTGGTTTTTATTTCCACAATTGCCTTACCTACCTAAAATAGTTTAGTTTAATACATTCAGTGTGACCTTTTTTTATGTTTTTGTGTCTGGCACTATAGTTATGACAATGAACCAGATAAGTGAAATTCATGCCTTCACTACACAGTTGGCAAAGAAAATGAGCAGGTAAATACAATATATTAGTCTCGTGGTTTAACTGTGAAGATAGAACTAGGTATAGATTGTTATGGGGACACAGAGTAAATTGCAAAGAGGAACAATTGTGTAGCAAAAAGAGAATAGTACATGTGTCATATATTTTTACTATAAACATTTAGTGAATTATTTAATAAATAAATACAAGCATCTTTTTTTTTTTTGGTTTTTTTTGGAGTTGGAGTCTCACTCTGTGCCGCTCCCGGCCACCGCAGCCTCGACCTGCTGGGCTCCGGCAATTCTTCTGCCTCAGCCTTCCAAGTAGCCGGAATAACAGGCATGCGCTACCATGTCCGGCTGATTTTTTGATTTATTGTAGAGATGAGGTCTCGCCGCCCAGGCGGGTCTCGAACCCGCGGGCTCAGGCAATCCACTCACCTCAGTCTCCCAAAGGCACGGGATTACAGGCTGAGCCACCAAGCCCGGCACAAACATCTTTTAAAATTTCCAATTAAATCTTTTATTTGTAAAGAAATTATGTTCATTATGGCTTACAACACTTGCAATATACATTTCTCAGATATGCCTTCAGATTTGTTTTTATATTGATATATATTCAACTCAGCATATCTTTTTCCTTTTGAGCTAACAAGATTAGACACTACCTTGATGAGTATTTAATAGATATTTCCTCATAGGTTCTCATATGTTGTTGACATTATACATGGATCAAATGAAAACTTTTGCTGATTTGAATTTGGTAATTAAATTCTCAAATTGTCTCACATTTAAATAAGATCACCTAATTTGGGTTATAAAATAATCTCTACAAAATTTTAGTCATATTATTACACAATAAATTGCTTCTCCTTTTGAGGTTAAAATAAGTTGTTTGATAGTCAGTGGATTGCTATATTGCTAAAATCTTTTTGAAATCCTAACACTATTCAAGTGTTTAATTATTGTTCATAATCTATACCTTAAAATTTAGAATTATATTTATGATTTTGAACTAATACAGAATCATGTCAAATTCATAAACTTTTTTTTTTTGAGTTGGAGTCTCACTCTGTCGCCCAGACTGGAGTGTGGTGGCACGCTCCCAGCCACCACAGCCTCGACCTGCTGGGCTCCTGCAATCCTCCTGCCTCAACATTCCAAGTAGCCGGAACTACAGGTGCGTGCTACCACACCCTGCTAATTTTTTTATTTATTGTAGAGATGAGGTCTCACCAAGTTGCCC
>NW_007247782.1:151606-152612 GCF_000164805.1 Carlito syrichta | reverse complement strand
GGTCTCGAACCTGCGGACTCAGGCAATCCACTCACCTCAGCCTCCCAAAGCGCAGGATTACAGGCTGAGCCACTGAACCCAGCTCATAAACATTTATTATAAAGTTGATTCAAAATGACTTTCAGAAGAGTTTAATGTTTGCTCTTCTTCAATATATTTCCCAGTTTTAAAAAAGATTTTCTTATTAGTACATGGGCAAATAAATTGTAGCTTCAACTGGATCATGAAAACTTTTTTTTTTTCAGTTGGAGTCTCTGTCACCCAGACTGGATTGCAGTGGCCGCTCCCGGCCACCGCAGCCTCAACTTGCTGGACTCCGTGATCCTTCCTCCTCAGCCTTCCAAGTAGCTGGAACTATAGGCACGCGCTACCACACCTGGCTATTTTTTTGATTTATTACAGAGTTGAGGTCTCGCCAACTTGCCCAGGTGGGTCTCAAACCTGTGGGCTCAGGCAATCCACTCACCTCGGTCTCCCAGGCTGAGTCACGAAGCCCGGCGAAACTTTTTTTTTTTTAACAATCAATATTTTTTATTATGATATTGTGGGGTACAGTTAAGGGTTAGGTATACAAATATGTTTCGTTCAGGCACCCTTGTTGATAACAGGTGTCTCCCCATCCCCAGACAGACATTAACTACCGTTAATTCCATCTTTTTCGCCCTCCCATAGTTTCCCACTACTGTCAGTCATTTTCTTATAGTATTACATTGGATGTTCAAGGTCCACTATATGAGTGAGAACATGGGATACTCGGATCTTTGTTTCTGTGAGAGGTCACTCAGTATTATAGACTCTAGTTCCATCCAGGTTGCTGCGAAATTCATGATTTTGTTCTTTTTTATGGTTGCATAGTATTCCATCATGTATATGTACCACATTTTTAAAATCCAGTCCTCTTTTGATGGACAGCAGGGCTGCTTCCAGGATCTTGCTACTGTGAACAATGCTGCGATAAACATACGCATGCAGGTATATATGTATATATATATATTTTTTTTTTTTG
>NW_007247782.1:120785-151586 GCF_000164805.1 Carlito syrichta | reverse complement strand
CCGGCCACTGCAGCCTCGACCTGCTGGGCTCTGGCGATCTTCCACCTCAGCCTTCCCAGTATCCGGAATTACAGGCATGCGCTACCACTTCCGGCTGATTTTTTTGATTTATTGTAGAGATGAAGTCTCACCGCCAAGGCGGGTCTCGAACCCACGGGCTCAGGCAATCCACTCACCTCAGCCTCCCCAAGGTGCGGGATTACAGGCTGAATCACCGAGCCCGGCAGGTATCTTTTTTATAGAGTGATTTGAGTTCTTCAGGATATATTCCCAGTAGGGGGATTGCGGGGTCATATGGGAGGTTGATATTTAGAGCTTTTAGGAATCTCCATACTGCTTTCCACAGAGGTTGCACTAGTTTACACTCCCATCAACAGTGTAGAAGTGTTCCCTTTTCGCCACACCCTCTCCAGCAGCTGTTATTTTTTGAGTTGTTGATAATTGCCATTCTGACTGGAGTTAGGTGGTGTCTCAGTGTGGTTTTGATTTGCATCTCCCTGATGATCAGTGAGGTTGAACATTTCTTCATGTGTCTGTTGGCTGCTCTGATGTCTTCTTTTGTGAAGTGTCTGTTCATATCCTTTACCCGTTTTATAATGGGGTTGTTTGTTTTTTTCTTTTCAGCACATTTGAGTTCCTTGTAGATCCAAGATTTTAAGCCTTTGTCAGACCTGGTGTTGGCAAATACTTTTTCCCAGTCTGTAGGCTGTCTCCCTGTTCTCTTGATGGTTTCTTAAAAATGCTTCTTTCTTTTTAATGTTATCTCTGATGATAGATTGCATTTCTTTACAATTGACTGGTGGTTGCTAAAATTTGGGGAATCACAATATGTCTTGAAAACAAAGAGGAATGTGTGCATAACTCTAGTTGAGAGTTAAAGTGGGTTTCAAAAAACACAGTTGGACTTCGAATTTTAAGTGTGATTTTTGCGAGAGAGAAAACAAAAGAAAATTTCTTTTACAGAAATATAATATCAAAATGTCCTCTGACTATATTGTTATAAAACATATACTAGAATACACACACACATATATATGCATACAAAATTATAGATATTTGTAAATTCTAAATTAATGGTGAAGCCTACAGAAAGCAAAGAGAATCACTTAAAGAATAAGAACTAAACATAAATACCAAGCAAGGCAGATCACACGGTAATGAACCCTTAGTACTTTTGGAGTGCATCTTTTGACCCAAGTAACTTAATAGTTTCCAAATATTGAGTTCTGACTGTGATTAAGGGAAAACTAAAAAAAAAAAAAAAAAAAAAAATCTGGACTATCAAGAGTATAGTTTCAAAAGCTATTTCTTACAAGGTCTTACATATTTATAAAGTGAACACTAATATAGACACAGATAAAATCAAAGGAAGAAAAAATAAAATAGAAAATCAAGGTGTAAGATTTTAAAAACTCACAAATGTGGTTATTTCAAACGTTTAATAAATTGACAACTCTAACAGGAGTCAAGAAAAATAGTTTTGAGGATATAAGAGAGTTATAACTTCAACGACAGAAGATATTAAAAGAAATTTTAAAAGTGTAGATAATTTGTATACTTTCTAGGAAAAAAATGTACATTACCAAAACTAGCTCAAGAAGTCCAAATAATTTCTATAATCAATAAAAAATTGGCTTAGAAATTGAAAATATTTCCAGATAGATAACACAAGTTCTAGATGATTTGGAATTTGTAAGATACTCTATTGGACAATGAAGAAATAGTTTCTATGGTCTGAGTGTTTTTGGCTGCCCCAAATTCGTATGTTGAAATCTAATTCCCATTGTGAGGATATAAGAAACTAGGACCTTTGGGCGGTCATTAGGTCATAAGAACAGAACTTGCTGCCCTTACAGCATAGTTCTCTGCACAGGGTTTCTCACAACATAACCCAGAGAAAGGTAATTAAGACATATGTGCACATGGGAGCAACCAAGACAGAAGCCACCATATTTTTAGAACTTAGTACTGTAAAAGACATCCTATCATTTCTGCAATATTCTATTCATTAACAGCAAGTGATCAAATTTAGTCCACAAACAGAAGGATTCAATAAGTGTGTATACTGGGAGTCAGAAATTAATAGGAGACATTTTAAAGGCTGCTGATCATATTAGATAAAGAAATTATTAGAAAATAAACACAGGCAAGTTTAAAAGCAAGGTAGGAAAATACTTACCAAAATAATAGCAATTATATTGCATTTGTGTTTTAAAAAGATTCTGTATCTTAACAAATTGAGCTTTTCCATGAATGTATAAGTGGTTTAATGTTAGAGAAAAAAAATGCTATGTTGTGTTTTACTACATTGACATTTAAACATGTAAAAAATTAAGTGAATAGATGCAGCAAAAAAAATCTTATGATGAAATTTAATTTCCATTAATAAAAAATAAATAGCAGATCAAGATGAGACAAGTACTTCTACAACTTTATAAACAATGTGAATCAGAAATTCATAGCAAGCATTATATTAAATGGGAATGTATATGAATAATTACCAGTAAAATAAAAAAAATAGACAAAAATAACCCTTATCATTGTATTTAGCCACTTTTTTTGGAGGCCTTAGCCAAGGTAAAAGTGTAGCAGATTTTTTAGATATAAAATAAATATAAAATTGAATTTTTATGCCAGAAAGAACTAATAAATATAATAAAAATAAGATATTGAACAATACTTTTAATAATTATGTAGGAATTACTTATTTTAAATAATGCATTGGAGCACTATAGAAAAAAACCTCAACTCATAAGAATTAGCTGTAAAATGCAGAGGTATTATATAAAAAAATGAAGTGACAAAAATAACAAATGTTAAAGAAAAATAACATCAGATCATATGAAAATATCACACTTTTCTCTCTCAGTTTATCTATTATTTCATAGCGGCAATATTAAGCAGTCTAGCTTAGTAAAATACCTCTTTAAAATATAGAGAGTAAAAACCTAGTCAGTTAAAGAGATAGACTGGAATTACAAACACAATTGGAGACATTTTAATGAAAAAGAACAGTTTTTAATGCTAATTTCAAATACAATGATGATAAAATACAGAAGAGAAAATCCTGATAGTTATAAACTTCTGAAGAATCAATTCCTGTGCTATAAAACATAGTTTGAAGCCATCATGGCAATCTATTAATAAATAGATTAAATTAAAATAATGCAAGTTGATTTCATTTTTCACTGATTTCAATTGCCACCAAATTTTCTTCTTTATGACATCTATAAAAAATAAAATTTAGCTTTATATTTTTATACTGTTGGCTGCCATTCCACTAGAGAAGTTATCACCTGTTCTGAATCACTCATTATTTTGGACCCTCTACTTTTCTTTTTTTCCTTGGCATTACCTATAACACATTGTCATAGACAAAATAAAAAAGCCTTTTGTGATTTGAAATGGAAGAGATTTACACTGTTAGAGGTTCAGAAGTTTGAACAAAATGATTTAGCTCTTAGGATTTGTGCAGAGATGTGTGATACATTGACCTCACTTTAAAGGGGGAGACAATTCACATCGCTGAAAATGAAGTGCACTTTTGGATTTATAATACAACTATGTGGAAAATTAGTTAATAAAAAATTAAATAAGCTGAAATTTCTGTATTTATACGCTTTAAGTTTTGATTTCTACCCCCCCCCCCCTTTTGTGTGAATCTTTTTTTTTCCTTAAGTACATAACTGAAAGGTACCAGTATTGTTTCAGCCCAGGTCTTATCCCATATTAATGAAGCAGGAAGAGGGAACTTCTGAGAGACCTAGACATCTCTTCAGAGAATTTATTGCAGGGGATAAGTGCCAGTTATGTTCTCTTCACAGTGATAATGAATTAAGATTATATGTTACTTCTCTTTGATTTTCCTTACCATATTATGAAAATTGTTAGGATGCTAATTAGCAAATTGTGTGTTTGTTTAGCAGTTTAATTTGATTTGGAGTTTTTAAAGTATAGGATCAAATTAACATGGCATATGACACACACTCACCATGACAGAATAACAAATAAAACAGATGAATATGCACATGGCTGAAGTACTTAGAAGACAATTTTATTTTATTTTTTTGAGAAGGAGGATAATGGTTTATCTATTCTTGGTAGAAATTTCCATTAAAATTGACAATGTAGTAGATTCTTCTGATGGTTGAATTGAATAGACAATTACTAAGAGAAAGGTGAATTATTTTTATTTTATGAAGAATTTCCTGTATTTTTGATGTATTGACAATATATATGTCATATGCACATTTGTCAATGTTAATATTCTAGAAACTCTTAGCCTACTATTATGTAAAATGTGCCTGCAAAAATTATGTACTCAAATTAGATTAATCAAGAACTCAATTGGTGTTCTATGTGCAAGAGTAAAGCTGTTAAAAGTCCTGTAGAATAAAATTTCTGTTATTCTACTAAAATTAAATTTTAAGAAAAATAAAACCAGTTTTTTCACATCCTTAAGTATAGTCAAAGATAGTGGACATGTAATTATTAAAAAATATATATAAGTAAATAAATGATGTCTTAGATAAGAATAATATTTTTCTATTTATTTGGTGTTGTTTTATCATACTTAAGCTCCAAATGCAGGTAGAACAGTCTTAGATTTGCTTTGAGGTAGAATGTGCTGAAAGGAAACTATAATCTCTGGGTGACCAGTCACACATTGTAATAGAATAGCATAAAATGGTACATAGAAATAAAACAAGGTTATTGGCAACCTGTCGGGCACATAATGTGCCAATTCTTTTCCCTTCAGGAAGTCTCTCTTTAGTGACTCTCCAATTGGGATTGGAGTTTGATTTGTGACTGATGAAGGCAGTTCATGTGTGGGTGCCAACAACCACCTGGAAAGAAAGATCTGTTGTCATATAGACCCGTAACAAAATCTGTTGTTTACACAAAGACCCTTGGCACAGGGGCACCAATCCTTGGAGCCAAACAACCTCTGCAATAAAATGGATTAAGAGAGGAAGACAGAATGAGATGCTTTGTATTCCTTTGTTGGGTTTGATCAAGCTTGTGTCTAAAAGGAAACTGATGCCCTTAAAAGAATAAATGTCCTCCTACTTTGAATTGAATTTAGGTTTTTGTTTCAAATATCAATATTCTGGAGACTCTATTCATTAAATAATGATTTTTCTTTTTTCCATTTCACATAGTAAGGGATTCTAGTTCTGGCCTCCAACATCCTTATATTTGGATCTCCTCTATGAAAGAGAAAACATAAATATGACTTACATAAAGCCTGAAATATCTTTTTTTGAAAAAAAGTTTAATGAGTATTAACCAGAGTTGCCTAAATCCTTTTACTGGGAAAGTTAAAGATTTTAGAGACAGACTATTCCAGATAGAATTTTAATGGTTTTCTCAACACAGTTTTATTAACCTCTGTACTTAGTTGAGTAGTGCCCTGCAAAATTCACATCCATTTGGAAACTGTGAATGTGACCCTATTCGGAAATACAATGTTTGCAAATGTAGTCAAACTCACGTGACATTATACTGCATTAGAGTAGACCCTAAATTCATTATGACGTGTGTCCTTAAAAGAGAAAAAAAAGTGAACACAGTGACATGGGTATACAGGGCAGATGGTCATGGAAAAACTGGAATATTAAAGTTTGCTAACAACCAACAGCAGCTAGGAGAAACAAAAAAAGAATTCTCCCCCATAGGCTTCTGAGGGATCAGAAGGATCCCTGAGGGGTCAGGGATCTTTACAACTTGATTTTGAACTTCTAGTCTCTAGAACTGGGGGACAAAAATGTCTATTGTTTTAAGACATCAAGTGTGTAGTAAATTGTTATGGTAGCCTTAGAAAACACATTCCGATTTTGGGTAATGCTATAACAACACAAATACCTAAAAATGGGAAAGTGTCTATATTATACACATGAAGTTTTTTTTTTTGTTTATACAAAGAAATATGTTATATTAAAGGTAACGGGTAAAGGCTGGAAGTATTTGGAGGCACATAATAAAAAAACCTAAACTTCCTTGAAAGGGATATTGCTGGAAATATAGACATTAAAGTTGATTTTGGTGAAGCCTCTGAAAGAGAAAACTTCTGTTTCCTTAGAAGATACATATATTTTTATAAACAGAATGTTGCTAGAAATATGAACATAATAGATTGTCTGGTGAGATCGCAGATGGAAATAAGGAGCATGAAGTTTGAAAGTGAAGGAAAGACTCTCATTGTTATACAGTGGCAGAAAACTTGGCTGAATTGTGTTCTGCTGTGGAGTGGAAGGTAGAACTTGTAAGTGATTGACTTGGTTATTTAACTAGGAAATTTCTAAGTGAAATGTGGGAGGTATAACCTGTTTTCTTTTTGCTGCTTTTTGTAATTATGAGAGGAAAGAAGTAAATTAAGAAATGAAGTGCTAAGTAAAACAGAATCACCCCTTGATGATTTGGAAGATTCTCAGCCCATCCAGACAGCTTGACCTGAAAATAAGGTCAAGGATATGGTTGAAAAACTGTCTATTAAGGTAATGGTTAAGCATATGATTAGTCATGAGACTTATATTCTATTTCTTCCATTTTGATACATTCGTATTCACAGATAGCTGAAGTGTCATTTTTCCTCTGTAGAAACCAGAAATAGAGATGGAATTATTCAGGAAGAATCTATAGAAAATTCTAATCTTGATGGCAGAAATACTCTCAATATTGACAGAAGACAAACAAGGTTTTTAAGAATTTTATACCAGCAGAAACACTGACAGCCTGGGCTGAAAGAAACAGTGATGGGACAAATTTCTGAATTTTATTTTTTTTAAATTTGGAATTTCACTCCATCACCCACGCTGAAGTACAGTGTCACACTCATGGCCACCCAGCATCGACCTGCTGAGCTCCAGTGATCCTGCTGCTGATGTTTTAAGATAATAATTTTGTGTTAATTTATTATGCAACCTCTAAAAAAAGAAAACTCGGGCAATCTAAGAAAGAAATATTGTCTTCTAGAATGGAGGAGAAATACCTGAAATTAGTTTTAACCAACTCCTAGGTCTTTTGAAGTGCCCCTAATGCCTTAATCATTAAGAGTTCAAATAGAGTTTATAGGTTACATCACAGATAGACACAGTGATTGACAACTTTTATGCCTCTGGAAATATACAGGCAAATTAAATGAGTAAAACACTAGATACTTATATGTAAAACATGTGGCGTTATTTTTTATTTATATAAAGAAATTTGTTTTCTAACCATTATCTTGAGAAAATTATTTCAAAATGCTTTCTAGTTCCATCAAAAATATCTTTTTCCATTTTTGAAGAGACATTGATATGGTCACATGGTTTCCGTGACAACTACTCAACTCTGCCATTATAGAGTAAAAGCAGCCACAGAAAATACACAAATGAATAAACATGGCTGTGTTTTATTTAAAGAAGGAGGTGGTAGACTGGATTTGGTCCATGGGCCCTGGATTTGTCCCAGCTCTAGATGAAACAAATTAATAAGACAGTTGTTTATATTAGATAAATGTGATCCAAGCATTGTGGTTTCTGCTCTTAAATTCAAATTTTAGGTGGCATATAAGTGGAATATGGCAGTAGCCACTTTACTAGATGACTTCAGACATTCTCGACTCTGACCCTTTTTGCACACTGATGTCCCTGAAGTACATTTGAGTTTCTTCCACATACAACTCCATAGAGTTTCCCACTAATAATAAAAGAAAGTTCAATCCCCAGTTTCCCAGGCTCTAGAATTCCTTAATTACCTCCCATTATGTTGTTGGACACATTTTGCTAAATTTATATATTGCCTTCATGTAGCCTCCCTTTCTTTGGTCATTCTATTCCTTCCCTTCAATTCTTTTGATATGTCCATATTTATAGCCAACTGAAATGCCATTTCCCTCATTTTTAAAAACAAAATTGTTCTTCCTCCCCAAGTAGCTGCCTTTCTTGTTAGAACTCCCACTGGATTTATTTTATTTATGCTTTTCTTATGGCATTTCATTATTACATTCTGTTCTTATCTCTGTGTAATATGTTTCTCTTATTATAATAAGATTTTTTGAGGATAGAGCTGGTATCTGACTCATCCTTGTTTGTTCCCAAAGTATCTCACTAGAAGCCAAATACTTTCCTTTGAATTAATGTACAATGGGAAAATATGGTATAGTTTTACTTAGAAGATTAGATTCTATATATTTTTACTTATAGACTTATTCTAAATTACCCTATTTTGCATATAACTTAAATCATTTTTCTTGAGGAATTTTGCTTGCTGTAGCCATTTAATATGTTTTATATATATATATATATATACATGTGTATTATTGTATATTCTTTTTAAAATATTTAAGTATAGACATCCTTAAAGAAAAAAGAATCAGCTTTGAATAAAATAAAGGCACATGAAAGAAAAGGAGGCCGGGCTAGGTGGCTCAGCCTGTACTCTCACGCCTTTGGGAGGCTGAGGTGAGTGGATTGCCTGAGCTCGCGGGTTCGAGACCGCCTGGGCAGTGAGACCTCATCTCTACAATATATCAAAAAATCAGCCGGGTGTGGTAGCGCGCGCCTATAATTCCGGCTACTTGGAAGGCTGAGGTGGAAGGATCGCCGGAGCCCAGCAGGTTGAGGCTGCGGTGGCCGGGAGCAGCCACTGCACTCCACTCTAGTCTGGGTGACAGAGTGAGACTCCAACTCAAAAAAAAAAAAGAAATAGAAGAAGAGCAAGAGTCAACAACCTAGGCTTTCTTCTTGACTTTTCCATTAGTCTGCTGGCTGACCATATATAGAAAATTACCAAAATTTTAAATTTCAGTCTTTTATTCTGTAAAACAAGGGTAATACAATTACCGACTTACATCATTGATTCATCAATTAATTTTGGTTTTTTGGTTATATTAATCAATAGTAAGTGCAACCATATATACATGTATATATGTTTATATATATATTTGTATATGAAAAGAATGTTGTATAAGATTCTAAATGTCATTGATATCACTCTAATACTTTTTATTTTCAATCGACTCAAGGCAAACATTAATTTGTATTGATTTCTTTGCTCTGTTGCAACAGCTGTTAACATACTCTAGTAGTGCAGTCACAGCAGATACCACATACGGTTTCTATATGGAGTCAATGACAGCAACTTCTAAATACATTAATATGAATAGGGGATATAGTTAACTGAGCAGTGTAAGAATAGTACAAGCTACAATAAGTCAGCATTCTTATTTCTGTTGAGTAAAACAATTTACACCAGAATACAATAATTATTTACATACTGAAAACTGATCAGAATCTGTTTTCAACAAAGACGTATCATGATTTTTTTGTCTTTTCTCTTTAAGTAAAACCATTTTCCTTTATATGCTTCGTTGCTTTTATCTTTTTATAAAATGAATAAAAATATTTGATTTAATGTATTTAGCAGATTAGAGTGATCTTACTTTGATTCACAAACATAAACCTTTAATAAATAAAACATCATAGACCCCTACAATAAAAACACAGAATGTATTTAAAGTCTGGAAAATTATATTATTATCTTGCTGTACTTAGGCACTTGATCATTATTTTCTTTAGTAAATAACACATAATTTTCATTCTAATTGTGAACCCCAAATAATTGTTCTTTTATAGTTGAGGTTGCTTCTGGTTTTTAAAGTCATTACAGTTTTGCTACTCATTGCTACTTTAACTCACTAAATTTTGCTCTCAAAGTCTGAAAATGGGACATACTTACTCATGTAGTATTTAAATATTTTAGTACTGGCTTAATACATACTAGTTTAATTGTAAATCAGATTCTCTACTATATGAAAATAAAAGAAATTTCTCTAAACATGATGCAAATAAGTATACAAATATGTCATGATTTAGTCTTACTAGGTAGCAGAATTTAAATATACAAGTTTTGAAAATGATTACTCTTGAGTCAGCCAGCAATAGATGGTGCTGTTAGGATGCCTCAGCGTCTACGTTGGGGGAATAGCTAGATAAATGCAAAACAGTAAATAGCATGGTAGAATACTCTAGATCAGGCACCCTAAAGCTAGGTAGTAGGCCCAAGATGAAGGAGTAGGGGTCTTTGTATTCCAAGGCCTAAATGATCGACCTTAAAAGATTACAGGAATGTGTCATGAAATTGAATAAGATGTAAATGCATAAACATTCTTAGTATCTGTCATCTTATGAGTTAGAAGACTTCAAGTCAAAGATGAATGATTTTTGTTATAGATATTATATATTTTCACTTAAGCCAATAGAGCCCTAATCTATCTGTCTACCTCTATCCTTACTGGCTAGATGTTTAAATGGTTTTCAATTGCCTTTGATCAACCCAAAGGTCTGAATCTCCTGGAGATTAGGGGTTTGGTCTTGCAGAATTCTTACCTCTGTTGTCACTTTCAGTAGGATTTTGTACTCTGGTAATCTTGATAAAATTCAAGAAAGGCAATTAAAAAACAATTATAAGATAATTTTTGTGTATGTGGGTAAACATCAAAGTTATAGAAAGCACCCTTATAACATCATTTGGTACAAAACAGCATTGTTTCTCACTTCACCATCATCCCACTTATTGATTTTATCCTATACATATGATTACCAGGAGACTTTGTTGATGTCTTGCTGAAATTTTGAAATATTCTCTGTATTGGTCAGTTCACCTGATCTGTCATTCTAATATCTGAATCAATAAAGGAATTTATGTCAGTTGACATTCCTGTTACCTAGCCCTCACTGTTGGCCTTTCCAAATACTCACAGACACTTTTTTAAACAATTCACTTAAAGATTTGACCTCATTACGGTTCACTGGTCTACTTCTTTCTTTTGATCTACTTCTTTCTTGTCCTTTAAAAATTAGTGTAATTTGCCTATCTGTTTCTTTCACCACTTTCCAGTTAACCATTATTACTAAAAAATTATGATCAGTGTCTTTACAGTCTTTTTACAACCTTTCTCAGCAGTCTCGTAGGAATTATTTCTACATCTGAAAGTTACATTTGCTGAAGACCGTATACATGTTCTTTTATAATTACTTCAATTATCTTTAGCTTCTGTTCAAGGTTATACATTTATTCCACCTTTCCTAGGCTGAAGATTCTGCTCCTTGGCAAAGAAAAGGAAAGCAGAATTCAGGCTTTATAACTACCTATGTCTGCAAATTTACTTCCAAGATTTGTGAACACCCTTCTTTGTTTTTACTCTGGTGTAGCTAGCAACATCTTATCCCCAACTTTTCAACTTTTTATTTTTATTAGAACCCAAACATTCTGAGAAGCCATTCTTGACTTTGGGAATACACCCAATTCCTTTCACAAAGGAGTCAATCCTTAAGCATGACCAGAGTGTGTGGAATCTAATTTTAACTATGATCTCAACTAAAATGCTTGTTCCCTGATGAATGTTGGAGATGTTGGTTATATTTTGTGTCAAAGAATGTTGTTTGGACTTTTTAAAATATGCTTAGAAGAGAAGACTATGGAAAGAATTTGTAATGCACTTAAACTTTGATATTCAAATTTTTCAAAGTTTTCTCAGTCAAATTGTATGATGGTATATCCAAAATATTGTAAAAATTCTGAAAGTGAAAATAATCCCGGTCTAAGGTAAGATTCACTGGGGAACAAACTCTGGGAAGGAGATTTGCATGCCTGTAGTTTATTAGAAAATGAACTAAGGATTACACTTATTATGGAGGGAAGGAGGACTGGGATGAAGGAACGTTATAATGCTGGCTAGAAATCATTCAATATGTAATGTCTTTATTTTAGGCAAAGGGGTTTGGATTACATACCCTTGCATTGACTGAATGAGGACTGCTTCTATGAATAGGACATAACCTCAGGTGAGGCAGTTTTTTTTTTTTTTTTTGTGGAGTGTGATCCGGGGGCAATTAAGAGCAATTCTAGGAGAATGAAAGCCTTAAGCCTTAATCTTAATAGGTGTCTGGGAAACAACATGATAGCATATCATCTGCTGCAGGTCACCTTTTGTGGTGACTAAGATACATTTATTTTGTATAGTGAAGTGATCCAAGCTTTGAACAGACCCTCAGAGATTTGGATCAATCTTTATTCCTGGGAAAACTTATAGGAGGAAGGTTAGTGAGACAAACTATGTCACCTTTCATAGATGGTTTAGAACTTCAACTGATACTTATTACCTTTCTCCTCCACCAACAATTCTAGATTTTCCTCATCACTTGGAAACTCTGATGGTTTAGATGCCTTACTCAGTAGGGTGACTCAGACCTTCGTCCCTACTAGGTCTGCACCTCCAATCATTATGCCCTTCTCAGACTGTACCTTTATGCTAAAAATTGGGCAGGGAAATACTGATAGATGTTCCAGTGTGTGACCTACATTCAAACACATTCCTCTTTGCCCCTATGGTGTAACAGCAACCTATCTTCTTTGGACACTTCATGTCACTGAAAATAAATTTTGACTCAGTCTTTATGTCCAACAGTCCCTCAAATATTGGAATATCATCTCCAGTCTTCTTTCAGTGCACAGTTATATGAATAAATGACCCATAGGTCCCACTAAAAATGGAAAATTATTAACTTTCATGTTTATTATGCTCTTGCATGATGCTTGTTCCTAGGGAATCTGGTCTCTCGGTCAGTGAAATCTAAGTCTAAAAATTGTCTCAGGATCCTTGATATTTTTGAGGGTCAACTTCTCTAAGCTCCTGGTTTTTCAGCCTGGATTTTATTTTTATTGTATCGAGTCACATCTTTGCTGTCCATCTATATTGTTCCCAGGGTTCATGTATTCTATTAATAATCTCCATAACTCTGTGTGTCTCAAATTACCCTGACTACCAACTGACTCAACCATTATTTTTGACTCCATTGGCTTCTATTTTTTAGGGTATTTAATTCTGAAATAGCATCTCCTACCTTCAGCTCTAGTCTACAGAGAACAGGTCCCATTAAGCTTTTTAAATCAAGGTGTCGTGTACTCCCTGGAACATTTCTTATTTCTGCAGTAAAAGGAGTGCACATTGACCCTCTTATGGATATTAGTCAGCTGGTGGAATTTCTGGCCTTATGTTTTTTATCTAGTCTAGCATGCCTGCTTTTTCGAAATTATGATCTCTTCTTCTACTCTCTGGTATTTCTATTTCCCATTATGTGGGCTACCAATCTCTCCTTGCTTCCAAGATCCTTCCAAGGTGGGGCCTTTCCAAGTTATTAAATTCTGTATCATGGGGAGAGTGTTCTCATATTGATACATTTTCATTTATCCAAATGTATATACCGCCCTCCTTGATTCAGAATTTTTGGAAGCCATATTCATGTCTTTACACTTGCTGGTACATGGACTAGAGTTCTTTTAAGGTATAGTTTCATTTTTCCTCTAAAAGACTTGACATTTTTTCTGACAAAATTACATAGCCACTTAATTCTACATATTGGTGTGGGGTTCAGGATGAAAGGTGAGGTATGTGAGGTGCTGTCTGTTCAGGCAAAGGCTTTTGCATCATCTTCAAGGAAGGTGTAATACTACCATAAACTCAGAAAGATGGATCACTTCTGTACTCCAAGAGGGTTCAGAAGAACTTAGAGTCAACATTTTTGAGTATGATAATCTTGATGCCTCTACTCCAAATCTCAGGATCCCATCCCATTTCATTCAGGGCTGTAGTTTTAATTTATTAGCTCCTTTACCTTATAAGAAAAGCTTGAACAAGATCTTTGAGTTTTCCTGCACTCTGACTGCATTGCAAGAGATGATAGTTTCTTAACAAATACAGAAGGGAACATTGCCACCTTCATTATTTTACCTTAAGTTAAGGAATAATCATCCTCATTCTTGCATTGTTTTTATCCAAAATGTACTTACGCATAGCTCTCCAAAATAATCATCTGAATCCATAATCCTCATAGTACTTTTATCTCTAAAACCTCACAAACACAAAATATATTATACCTGCCAGTACAATCCTTTATGTTGGTATACGTAAATGAAACCAGTTACTCATCAGTAACAGATTTTTCAAAAGTGAAAGCTTCAACAATTTCACCACTGTGTGCCAAGGGCTATCAGTACTGCATCTACTAGGGAGGTAGTCTTCATCATGAACCAACTGGCTGGAAATCCAGCTCCCAAATCTCATTTCAGAATCTGCTTTCTAGGATGATTCTTGGCACCAAATGTTACGGGTTGAATTTGCTAGGATTCAGAATCTGCAAATAAGTGAATTATTCTAGTGTGCTCTTGGGAACAACACTCATGGGAAAGTTAGGGAAGTAGAAAAGAGGAAGAACTTGATCTTTGATACAAAGGCAACAGAAGCCTCAGTTGACCCCACAGGAGCACTGAAGTTGGTTCTTCAGAGACATTCTGCATTCAATCATGGATGCAAATGGCCTTCTAGAAATGGGGCATAGTTTGGAGGGGGCAGCTGCCCTTAGCCAAGGTGACACTCAGCTGTGAGCTGCCAGCCTGCAGCAGTTCTGACTACTGGGGAATTGAGAGCCTCAGTCTGTGAAGGGTTATTTGGGCAGTATACAGTACCACCCAATGCAATTTCTGATCTCATGAAATTTACAGCATAACAGAATAAAACTTATTTCCCTGGGGGTGAGGAAAGATATTTGAATTAGTAGAGAAATATAGTAAAATTGTGTATTATCAATGATGTTTTTAGCCAACATAGCAATAGTAGACTAAATGAAATATTTGGAATTCTCAAAAAATATACCTATGAAATTTTGATTTGTTAATAAAAATTTTATTTTCCATTCACCTATTTTTTAAAGGGTGCTGAAGTAATATCAATTATTGTGCTTTCCACTGCGGGTAACAGACTACCAAAATGTGTCTTAAATAATGTAGGCATGCATGGCTCCCCTTAACAGTGGATTGTGAGGTAAGCATGCGCCAGAGTTCATTGAGAGACTCAACCATGTCAATGGGAGACGAGATTCTTCTATATTTTTATTCTGTTCTCCAAGAACTTCAAGAACTGCATCCTGACAAAACTATTTCACAAATAGAAAAAAAAGGAAGCAGAAGATAAAGGTTAACCCTTCTTTTCTTCATTTTTATCAGAGAAAAAACTTTTCCTAAGTTCCTTTTCCTGCCCAGAAACATCTCACTTGATGATTCCTAGAATTACAAAAATGTATATTACTTCAGTTGTCTTAAACCAACTAATTCATAATGCCAAGAATGGGGCAGATTATCCCCCACACAACTAAATTAGCACCTATGTACAAGAAAAGAGGGAAATGGTTATTGAATAGGCCACATGATTTATTTTGCCACATCTACTGCAGTGGGATTAGGCTATGTGTAAATCAAGATGTGGAGAATGAAATGTTCACATTTAAGGAATGATGGAAGAGTGGGTGTGATTGTATTAAATAAAATTTTATTAACTCACTCAGGAGAAATTTTTAAAACACTGAAGGAAACACTGCTTTTGGAAAGTTTGAGCAAATGTAATGCCTCGGTAATCATTTTATGGCATAATATTTATTCTTTTGCATTAAATATACTCCTAAACTTGTCATCATTTCAATGTATGGCATATCAGTAAGTCAACTGGAAAGATGACAGGTAAATTTTCACTCCAGTATTGCCTTTCTACTTAAGTATTTAAAATATTCAGTTATTTCAGAAAGATGATAGTGTAAACGGTTCTTTATTAAGAGCATACTGTTCTTGCTTTTGTCTGTTCAACAACACATCACACAATGTGTTCAACATATGTGTTCATGTGTCTGTTCAACACATGAACACACATGTGTTCAACAACACATCACACAATGTGTTCAACAACACATCACACAATGTGTTCAACATGTGTGTTCAACAACACACACACATCAACACACACACATCCACACACAGATTTTTACCAATGTCTCCAATGAGGTATAGCCCTTAGTTAAGACGTATATATTTTATAGGAATTACAGTCTTGTGCCATGTAATGATGTTTCAAATTTAGAGTCAAAAAGCAAAAAACAATATAAAGTTAGTTGCAGCAAGATAAGTTAACTTATTATTGAAGAAAAAATATTGTATAAATTTAGAGCAGTCAAGTGGACAATGTTAAGTTCACAGTAGGATACGGTCATGTCCAAGGTTTTCACATTCACTCACCACTCACTCACTGACTCACCTAGTGCAATGTACCGTCCTGTAAGCTCCATTTATGGTGAGTGTACCCTTATTTTTCTTTTATACTGTATTTTTTCTATGTTTAGGTATGGTTATGTGCAAAAATACTTAATGTTATAATTGACTGCAGTATTCAGTACAGTAATATACTGTATAGGTATATAGTCTAGGAGTGGTAGGTTATGCCAAATAGTCCAGGTGTATAATAGGCTATACCTTCTTAATTTGTGTAACTGTATCTACTATGTTCACATACAACAAAACCGTCCAAAGGTATATTTCTCAGAGCCTATTTCTGTCCTTAAATGATGCATGACTGTGCTTCTAAGTGTGTTATGAATGAACGAATCCACTGTCTGCTTTTGAAACTTTTCTCTCACCCTCTTGTTATAGCTCTCTGACATAGCTTTTGTGTTCTGTCAATTTCTTATAACATTTGGCTTCTGTTTACTAATAACTCTCCACACTTTTAACATTGCTTGCTCTTATACTTATTTCTTTGGCTCTTGGTCTTTTCTTCCATAACGAAAGCAGTGCTCCCTGGACTGTGACTGCAGGTTTCTCGGGTATGGCCCTCTCTCATCTCAAGTTGCCAATCAAGAAGCCCAGAGGTTCAAGTTCAAACTTTTTTACTTTAAGATTTTAAGTTTTATTTCTCCACATTTAGTCTTTTGAACAAATATCATAAACCTCTAAAGATTAAATATTTCAATATTCAAATAGATTTATTTTTTCCTAAGTCTAAGAGAAACTTCTATATCTTCTTAAATTTCAATTTATCTCTTTTAAAATGAAAAGTAATTGTAATTATATGCTTTCCCCTTTTTTCCTTCCCTGGTAAACTTTTTAATAGATACTCTGTAATGTGGCATTTTTATGAGAATGCTTAATAATTATATTTCAGTTCACAGTAGTAAGATTTAAATGTGCATATGGGTATATCACATATGATGTGAATACTGACTAATATAATTTTTTAAAATTTAAAATATATCATGCTTTAATTCATTTGCTAGGTTATTCAACATCCATGCATGATGTGAATATTTGGATTACAAAGAAAAATTTTAACACTAAATGCAAACTAATGTGGAAGCTTCTGTTTGTTGTGCAGAATCATCTATTAATCGGCACTCTACCCAAGTAGGCTTCCAGTAATATAAGTTTATGTAATAATCAGTTACTTCCATGAAGACAGGATGTAGTTGCAATATATTTAGTAGTGTACTCTTGCAAAGAATTGTGATTATTTTAATTAGGTCAAATTGATTCTGGGTTGTTTTTCCTAAAGATCAGTAGGAATCATTGAAAAACTTTAAGCAAAAATAACATAATCTGTTAAATTATTCCTGTGACATGGTAGAGGATGGATTAGAGAACAAGGGATGCTCATGGCAAAGAGAACAGTTAAAGAAGAACATTAGTCTAGCAATGGCTGGATAATCCAAACTTAGGTACTGGAAGGTGTCTAAAACTTTCTTAAATTGTGCAATTTCAGACAAAGATGAACAAATAAAGGGAGATCAGTTATGATGTAGATGGATTGCAGTGGTTTGAGAGTAGTGATGCATTAAACGATTAGCAGTATAGAGTCTGAAGTCAGATAACTTGAGTTGCTACCTAGTTCTTCTGTTTACTAGATCTGTGACATTGGACAGGATATTTATTGTCTTCTAAGCCTCCATTTCCCCACATTTAAAAGGAGAACAATTGGAGTAGGCATAACATTAGCCATTACTCTCAAGGTAATGTTGAAAGTTAGATTAGATTAAGCCATAAATCCTTTTTTTTCATTATAAAGATGTGGGGTACAATTCAGGGTATATGTATACAAACATTGATTATTTAGGTAACCTTGTTGATGAGGTATGCCCCTCCCTCTCCTAACAGTTTCCCTCAACTGCTAATCCCAATTCCTTCCCCTGACAGTTTCCCACTACTGCCAATACCTTTCTTATAGTATTAGAATAATTGTTCAAGGTCCATTTATGAGTGCAAACATGTGGTACTCTGTTCTTTGTTTCTGTGATAGATCACTGAGTATGATCGACTCTAAATCTATCCAAGTTGCTGTGAAGTCCATATGTTTACAAAAAAGATACCTGCACAAGTATGTTTGTTGCAGCTCTGTTCACAATAGCTAAAACATGGAACCAACCATGTTGCCCATTGAAGCTGGACTGGATTTAAAAAATGCGGTACATATACACAGTGGAATATTATGCAGCCATAAAGAAGGACAAACATAAATCCTTTTAATGACATTAAGCAGAAAGTTCATTATTATTATTTAAAAAATGAGTTATTTGTCACCTTGTATCATTTTTCATGAAGTCTCTTACTGAAACAAATGCTACCATACTTTTTAATTTTTTTACATTAAATCATTTTTTTCTCATTTTTCTGCTACTTCTATTTTGTCTACAAAGGCACTTATCTTTTCTTAAGTTATAAATTCTGTTTATGACAACTGATATATTATGATAATTACTACTAATTCTAAAAACTGACCTCTAACCTTGGAAGTGTAGATATGTAGGTGAATAATTATAACACTTTTAGGAGTACTTGAAAATTTATTCAATAGTCAAATTGTGATTTTTGCCTTTTAGTATACCTTGTAATTTTATGTTGAACTCTAGATATGATGTAAAAAGGAACTTTGGTGCATAGGTGCTTGGTGAGGTGGTAGTAAGGTGTTGATAGATAGGAAGCATTCTATAGTCCTATGATTAGGTCTCAGTCATTTAGTAAGCTGTAGCCCTAGGCTGTGACCTTTCTAAGTGTTTCACAGACCCCTACACCTTCCCCTCATAGATGGGACAATATGGCTGGGGAGCGGAGTTGGTTACTTCCATTTTCCATGTTGGTAAGTCTTTGATAAAACACCAATAAGTTAGTCTCCAATAAAATAATTTTTCCTAAGGGCAGGTCTTGTTAAGAACAGAATGCTCTGGCAAATTTCAAAATAATTTGGTCTTTCCATATGGAAAGCACAGAGAAATATACTTTAGTTTTCACTGGGAAAATCTGATAGAGCTCATGGAAATAAAAATTACAGAAGAGGCGGCTTCCACCACGACTGGGTCTTTCTGGATTTTAAAAATCTCATAGTTAGTCCACATTGAGCCCCCAGTAATTTGTCAATTACAGTTCAGGTTCTCCTATCCCCGCACTGGTTCTCATGGAGGTTTCTGTTTATCACTTCTTACTTTGTTATGATGTGATTCTCTGTATCCCAACCCCATTCCATTTCTTCCCAGTTTGGGGAGAGGGGGTAGTGGTTTGTTTTGTGACCTCATTTCTCTGATGGATCTAAGATTTGCTGATTTAGTTTGTTCAGTTGAATTGAAAAACATAAAACCTAAAAGATATTTGTCAGTTGACAATACAAAACAAAACAAAACAAAACAAAACAACAAAAAAATGAAGACACAAAGAATGTTCAGAGTAAGATTAGAAGGAATAAGAGGAAACATCAAATATGCAATATTATTCATGTTAAAAATAATCATTACTTATCAAACTGTTTTGACTAATTACTAAGTTGTAACATATATATAATGGCTTTCCACCAGCATATAAACAAACTTAGAAAAAAGAAAGAAAAGAAATTCATTGCCAATAGTGAGTTTAAACGATATTTTGGAAACTTTTAGGTTTTATTTTGTATATATATGATAATGTGTGTGAGCAGGTGTGTGCATATGTGTGTACTGATTCAGGATATAAAATGCATTTCTTTATAGGATATGACTAAGAAGCTTTAAAGTCACTAGAATAAGGTGCCTTTTTTTTGTTTATTTAGCTTCCTGTTCAGAAATAAAGGCATTTTTATCATGTACGTTCAGAATCATAAGTATGGAAGTAACTTCACATGGTCAACTTGAATCTGCAAATCTGTTTGGAAAACGTTTAAAATGTGTTAACTAAAACTGTATAGAAAATCTAAAAATGATTTGAATTTGAATAACAGTCTTTAATAAAGATATTCTAACAACTGTTATATTTAATTCTAAAATTATAATGACTAGAAATCATCAATACTAGTATTATACAAATACAAATATATTAAGTTGGTGACAGAACTAGGAATTAAACCAAAGACTTCTAATTTCTAGTCTGTTTTATTTAAAATAATAAATTAGTACTATCAAATTTTTAAGAATATTTAAAAAATTATCTTTAAAATACAAAGTAATATTAAAACTCTGGATAATTTGTATCATTTCTATAAATCTACTAAAATATATAAACCTCATTTATTTGTTTTTTTCAAAGTTGAAATGATGTTAACTCTGCTTTAATTGTGACTTTATAAATACATTTCTAATTAATAAATAGATATTAATCATCAATAGAATGTTCTTGACTACATATTTCAAAATATTCTTACATTGAATTTGCTAGATTAATTTTATGATTCCTTAAATGTAATTTGAGAGATTTAATTAAAAGTGTAAGAATTTGGCCTATATCAAATGAGTCAAGGAAAGAACCATATGGAGTTAATTATATAATTTTTAAAAAATTTTATTTTAGACAATGACTCATCGCATGCAGCAATTTCAACAGTCCCTGGCAACCAAAGAACTGTCATCATCAAAATGTCCATTTAATAAGAAAGTGTGGAATAAAACAGGCATTTTTGTAAAGATTTTCATTTTTCTAATGTACAATGAGTAATGCTACCCATTAAAAGTTAATTTACTTTGTTATTTTAATGATCAAATATGTAATTACATTTACAAGTCAATAGATCTGAATTGAGTTGGTAGTGACACAGCTTGAAACAGTATGTACAGAAGACAAAACTAAATCCAGAAATAAGGCCCACCCATGCAACTATATGGAATATGTGCCCCAATTTCCTATTATAGTGTGCTTTCATCCACTGAACATTCTGGCAGTTGCGTATACTCCAGATAGAATGCAAAGCACAAAAATTATGATTGCCAGTGCACATTTTGAAATAATAGATTTCCTTATTAGTACTTTGCATCCAGCTGTGATGTCTGAAAAAAATTGAACAAGGTTTTTAATTGGGCTGGCTGAATACATGCACTTATGACCCTTTGGTGTCTGTAGCCAAGGGCATGTATAACTTTATAACAGCTACTTATTCATGGTGTTTCTTGATAAAATTGCCTTTTAAAATGACATACAAAACTAAATTTCTATTGTGCTTAAACTTTTTCCTCTTTATTTCCAATAGAGCTTAGAATAGAGTATTTGAGCTTACATTTTCTTGAGATTTTGAAGACAATTTAGTGAATTTTTTTCTCATTAGTGATGGGAGAATGATGGCAACTAAGTTTTGGAAAACATGAGACCTGTAACTTAACATTACCCAGCAACATTTAAAAAAATCATTGCATAATTGATAAGATAAATAAGAAATTAATATAAATATAGGGATACCTTATAGGAAAACAAATTAAAATAAATCAATAGATATATGATGATGGAAGTTTTCTCAATGGAAAAAATATCTGCATAGTACTTTTACTTACAGATGTTGTACAAAGGTGAATTTGCCTAACAATCTTATATTAATTGGTACAATACAGTTTCACTATTTCTGTCAATTCTTTGTGCTGTCAAGGGATAAAAACATGGAATAGATGATTTTTGCATAACCGTGAATTTTAATAAGGTTTTATACACATATAGAGCAATCCAGAACCTGCCTTTTTTTTGCATGACATTGGCAAACTGGAATATTATACACAATGAAGAATGAACAACATGTGTGCCATAAGCTGGTTTACCAGTTAGATTTTGCATCATGAGCTGGTTTACCAGTTAGATTTCGCTGTATATTATGAAAACTCAGAATCTGGAGGCTTAAAATGATCATATCTTTAGTTTATAGTCTGCAAATTAGCAGTTAGTGTGTTGAGTTCACATGGTCATGTTTTCTAACCTAGGCCAAGTTTGGCTGATCTTGCCTGAACTTGTCCATGTGTCATTGGCTGGCTGATGGAACTGACTGAATTTAGATAGGAAGACAAGGATGACTGAAAGACTAGTCCTGTGTATCAATGTGAAAGGTTGTAGAGTTACTATAAACAAGCAGTAAGTCAAGTTCACATATGCAAGCCATTTATCACCGCTTGCTTCATGTTCTATTTTCCAAGGCATGTCACATGGAACAGCCTAGAGTTAATGTGAAAAGGCACTAATGAAAGATATAGTTACAAGAGATACGAGAGGCTGTTTGTGTAACCCGTTCACTTTAGCAGGCTACAATTCAGGATGAGAATAAGAGATTGGACATGACCTAAGCAAGCAGAGACTTAAGGAGAGACAGGCATATATATGTTTAGCATATAGGTAAAATGCATTTATTTTTGGAATAATATGTCTAAAATTGTTATTTGGGTTTCAGTTTACTATTTTGAAGCTCTATATCCTCACTTGGATTTTTCAAAATTGCACTTTGAAGTTTTTTTTCCCCTTTTCTTAACACAAAGACTTTTTGTTACTGGACACTCTCATGAATGAATGAACTGCGATATTATCCTTTATGAGATTAACTGGAGTGCATAAATATTAAAGATGATAGAAGGCAATATGCAAAGGATCCTGAAAATCATTAAAATAAAAATATTTGGCCAAAGGTTGCTTAGAAAAATCAGGATCTTCATAAAACTTTTCGAGATGCTGAATCTCTTATTGAAAGTGGGATGGGCATTTAATAATATTAGCAGATAATCTTTTCAATGACTACGCCATTAATTAATTCTTACAGTATTCTTATGACCTCTACACTGTTGTTATTTTCTTTCTACAAAAATGGAAACTGAAGGGCAGAATATGTGTGATCTCCACATGGTAGTATCTCCACAGAGCTGGTAGTTGATGGACCCATGAGATAAATGAAAATAGATTTCCTATATTGTAAATTCTCAGTTATTCAACTGTAAACTATGGGGATAAATGAAAATGAATGATTAAAATAATTAGGTCAAGGCTGATGCGGATTTTAATAATATTGCTGAGACTTAATCTACCCATTTAAAGCAAATATATGCTCAACACTTTCCTGTCCACTGTGTATTCCCCTATTGTCTGCATATTTTATTTTTATTGATACAGAAACTTGATTCTTTCCTCTCTTCTTTTTTTTTGAGTCTGTCACCCAGGCTGGAGTACAGTAGCACACTCACAGTCACCGCAGCCTCGATCTGCTAGGCTCTGGTGATCCTTCTGGCCTGGCTAATTTTTTGATTTATTGTAGAAATGAGGTCTCACCAAGTCATCCAGGCTGATCTCAAACCCATGGGATCAGGCAATCCTCTCACCTCGGCCTCCCATAGTGCTGGGATTATAGGTGTGAGCCACTGCGCCCGGACAGCTCTCTTCTTTTTTTAACAAACTTATTGATGTATGTACCTCCACTTAGTTCATATACCACCACATGGATGGAGTACTTAAGCCATTCCATTTTAATATTAGATAAAGTACAATCGTAAAGATAACAATACTTAGTATCAGTATTTGGCTTTGAATTTTTATAAGTTACAATTTTTCTGGTTCCTGTAAGCATTGATGAAATATTTACTTCTTATAAAAAAATGTATTGATATATTTCCCTCATTTACTTGCTTTTTTATTATATAAAGAGACTATTTAAGTCATTCTACTTTACTATTAAATAAGAGGTAACTGTAATAAAGAGATTGTAAATGTAGACAACTTTAAACTATAGAACCTCTATTATTCTGCAGTCCAGCAGACACCACTTCCTGACATAGCATGAAAAGCTTTTGCCATTTGTGAAATCAAAGTAATAACCACTGTACTAGGCTGCCTGAGCTGACATAAAAAAATACTACAGCCTGGGTGGCTTAAATAGTAGAATTTTGTTCCTCAATGTTCTAAAGACTGGAAGCTCAAGATCAAGATGTCAGCATGTTTGTTTTCCCCTGAGGGCAATCTCCTTGGCTTTCAGATGGTCACTTTCTCGTTGTTTCTCCATATTTCCATTCCTCTGTGTATACACACTTCTGATGTCTCTTCTTCTTATAAGGATATCAGTTATAGTGAATAAGGATTTTACCCTTATGACCTCATTTAACCTTACTTATTATCTTAAAACCCCATCTCCAAATACAGTCACATTGAGGGTTAAGGCTTCAACCTATAAATGTTGGCAAGACAAAATTCATTTCATAACACAATCTTTTGAGGACTAAATGAGAGAATACATAGGAAATCCATAGTATAATAACTGAAACCTAGAAATGCTTAAATAGCTCACATTGTATAATTATTCTATCACAATCATCATTATTCTATCATTTAGAGTGACGTTGAAAAAAATGAATGATAAAGGATATTACTTAACTCCCTATCAGAATGAATAATACAAACACACAAAAACACAGACATTTCTGCATGCATGCTTGGTTACCACGTAGAATAAAATATTTAGGAAAAAGGAAATAGAAAAGTTATCTTGAAAATACTCGAGTTTGTTTTTTAAAATAGGGAGTTGTGTTCTTTCCAGAGTTTGAATAATCTGGTAAAAGTATTAAGTAGAGATGTTTCAGCTAAATAGAAGTAAGCACAAATTGCTAATCATAGGGTAAGTTTATTTAAGAAATGATGAGATTCCCATACTAAAAATGTTTCAATTGTGGTTGGAAGGGAGTTTGGTCCAAATGACTTCTAAGGTCAGTTTCTTCCAACTCTCTCTGATCTCAGTTGATTTACTTTTTGGTTTGCCTGGGAGCAGGTCATACTTGGTTCTAGACAGGTCATACTTGGTTCTGTAATTTTAGCATAATGAAGGAAAAAAACATTAGAACTTGAAAGAATTGAGAGAGAACAAATTATTTTTAAGTGAAAATTGCTGTCGTTACTTGGATAGTTAAGGGATGTTCTTAAATGAAAGAAAGAAACTAAGTAGTAATTATAATGAGGTTCAGGTATAAGTAGTGCTGGGATGGAGGTGATATGCATGTGTAGAAAACTGAAGGGTAAGATTAGAGACCATAGAGTCATGTGAACGTGAGATCATTCAGAAAACTGTAGTACAGAGCAAGACTGAGATGTTTTTGAACTCAGTCTTAATTGAGTCAAGCTCAGAAATGTCTGTAATTTGTTTGAGAGACACTTTATCACATATTCTTTGAAATTGAATTTATTGTTAAAATTAACTATACATAATGGGTTTTTTGATAGGATCTACAGAATAATTGGCTGAGAGAGTAATTCTGAGATATCAGTGATCAACTAGGCTCAGGAAATATATATATATATATATGAACAATTAGAAACTAGGATTAAGTTTATACATATTAAGTGTCTCAATATAAGCTGAATTCTTCAGAATGCTGAATATCCTTTGATTTCTCTAAGGAAAAATAATTGTAATGAATCTTTCAGTTCATTCAAATATGAGTTCACAGTTATACATGTGTAATTGTTTATATTTTTCATACTAATCATCACCAGTTTTGTTTCAAAGTTTAAATTTTATAGAGTTAAAAATAATTTTCAATCAGCCAAACAAAATGTTCTCCCTTCTTTCTCATGGGTATCATTATTCCAACCATGTTCATCTCTTGATTAATTTTCACATTTTATTAGTCACAAGTTGGATAGTCAATATTGAAATAACAAGTGAACCAAAATATCAGGGAATGATCACCATATTGATTTATCACTCATATTGTGCCCAGTGCAGGTCTGATGACTCTCTTTGGAATCTATCCTCCTATAAATATCCTCAATACCCCTAGTGTGCCTTCCATTCTATGATGTTGCCTTCTTAAATATTAATTCTTGGTGTCATGACAGAAAGGGAAGAGAAAACATATATAGAAACTTTTAAACCCAAGCCTCTAAGTACTGTATATGTCCTACAAATGGTCATTTCCCAAACTAATCACATAGCTTCAACCTAACTGCAAACACCAATACTAAAACATCTGGTGTTCCTTTGTGTCCAGGAAGAGGGATATGAAATGGAAACTAATGAAAAGATGTAACATGGTCTATGCTATGATACTTATATACATAGTAAGGGAAACAAGGAAGGAATGAGTCAGAAATTTCAAAGTATGATCTAAAGGTGTAAAGGCTGATTAGGGACAAAGCTGTAGAGTAAAATAAAATTAGAGAAAGCCATTCTGATGAGAATCCAACAATAACCTCAGTCTAGTTAATCCAGAGAGGGGATAATTAGTAAACTATTGAGGTACCAGACCACTTATCTAAGTGTAATTCAGGGCTCAAGTAATGGAGAGATAAGGTAAATATGTCCAAAGACATGCTGTGTAGGAGACAAAATGATAGGCTGCATTAATTTTCAAAGATATATTTTATGCTCTCCCTGAATTGAAACTACCTTCCCAGTGTTTGAACTCTGGAAAGGAAAAATAACTTGTTCTAACCAATGATATATACATCCAAGTAGCAGGTGTCACTTCCAGACACAAGTATTAAAAGCCAGTGTATGGTTTTTCATGAAGTCTTTTTCTCATTCTTTGAACAGAAAATCTCATGTTATTTTAGCTTACTGAAATGAACAAATCCTCTTTACTGCCCAGTAAACATACAGTGTGAACTAGAAATAAACTGTAGTTTCAAGTCACTGAGATACTCAAGTTGTTTGAAACTTCTGAATAGTTTATTCCCACCTAACTGACATGGAAACTGAGACCAGGGTAGAGACATCATGTACCAAGTAACTTCATTATATGTTTTGAAATTGAGTGCATAGGGAAGAGTCTATTATTGGAGACTGAAAAAATGTAACATGTTAAGCAAATTAAAACTTTCAGTTAAAAAAAAAACAAAAAAACTTTGGATAACTTGGAAGGCCAATGAAGTATTCAATATTGTGTACCTTTCAGGGAAGAGGGAAAAACAGACAAAATAAACTAAAGGTATGGATCTCTCACAAAAGTCTGACGCTCATAGCACCCAGCATTAATTACTGCATGCATGTACTATTATAGACAGACACAGTGGCTATGTAGGTATGGAAAAAAAATTCTTCAATAAGGTACACATAGAAGATATACATAGATGTTCTAAGTATCTTTTTGACAATATTCAAACATTTATCAAATGTCTAGAGCACAGTATTGCTTTAATAAAAATTGTACATTTTTCCAGTTTGTAATATTTTTTTCTCTCTCTCCAATAGACTTCTCTCTCTTTCTCTCTCTCTTTCTCCCATCTCCCTCTGTTTGATTTCTCAGAGAGAGAATAAAAGAAAGAAATTATGCCACACATTATTAGTTGTTATGTTTGCTATTCATGTTTTTTGTTTTTTCTTTCTCAATTTTTTTATTTTGCTCCCAATATAAATAAAATAAAAAAGCTTTTCTTATGCAACTCTTGTGTCTTATGGAATCTAGAAACACTGTCTCCTTGAGTACACTGCACACCACCCGAGCTTTGGCTTCTCCAGAATTGTGTCCTGGTAATAGCTGATGTCCTTGGCTTGTTCTTCATTTATTTTTCTTTTTTTATGAAGCTCTTTCATATATAATTTTTGAATTTGCTCATTTTCCCCTGGAAATTAACTACTACTCTTCATTCTCTTTTTTATATTATGGAAAGTCTATCATTTATTAGAATTTCTGCACAGATTTCAGTTTATCTCTTTTTGATATCCTTTCCCCTTTGTTCTTGAAAAACAATGTGGAGAAAGGAGACCACATTTGGGAAATGATACTGGGAAAACTGACTGATCACATGCAGAAGAACGAAACTAGACCCCTACCTAATCAAAATCAACTCAAAATCGATCAAAGACATAAATATAAAATCGCAAACTATAAAAATCCTACACAAAAGCATAGGAAACACCCTTATGCACATCGAAGTAGGCAATTAATTCTTGACCAAGTCCCCAAAAGTGAATGACATGAAAGCCAAGATAAACAAGCAGAACCTCATCAAACTGACAAAGAAACCATCAAGTAAGTAAAGAGACAACCCACAGAATTGGAAAAAATATTTGCAAATTATGTATCCGACAAAGGTCCAACATCTGGGATTGACAAGGAACTCAAAGTGAGAGGAAACAAAACAACCCCATTAAAAAGTGGGCAAAGAACATGAACAGATACTTCTCAAGATGATAAAGTAGTCAACAGACACGTGAAAAAATGCTCAGGGTGACTAATCATCAGAGAAATGCAAATCAAAACCACAATAAGGTAACACAACTCCGGTAAGGATGGCCATCATTAATGTCAAAAGACCAACAGATGCTGGAGTGGGTGCAAAGAAAAGGAAAGGTTTCTACACTGTTGGTGGGAAAGCAAACTAGTTCAAACTCTATGGAGAGCAGTGTGACAATTCCTAAAAACTAAGACCTAAAAACTGAATCTGCATACAATCTGGCAATAACTCTCCTGGGAATATATCTGGAGGAACATATATAGTTCTAACAAAAGACACTTGCACACCCATGTTTATTGCTACACTGTTTGCAATAGCAAAAACATGGAACCATTCCTGCTGACCATCAAAAGTGGACTGACTAAAGAAAATGTGTTACATATACACAATGGAATATTACAAAGAACAAAATCATGGATTTTCAGCCAATTGGAGACCATACTACTAAGAGAATTATCACAAAAACATCAAACTGAATACCGCACTTTCTCACTCATAAGTGGGCCCTGAACATGAGTCACATTTGCACAAGGAAGGGATGGGCTGTAGCTGGGCTCTGAGAGGGGATGGAAGGAAGAAGAAGGGTGAGGGACATGTGACAACATAAAAATTATGTGATCCACTACCAGGGAGAGGACCAGTTGGAAGCCCAAACTTCACCCTCATGCAACCTATTTATGTAGTTAATCCTCACTTGTATACCACATCTCTATAACAAAATTAAAAAAGAAAGAAACTAAGGTATTTTAACCTTTAAAAAAAGTTTTCAGTTCATCTTCTGTTTTATATTTATTTTTCTGCTGCCTTAGTAAAAAGCTCTCTACCTTCCATTACTTAATAAAGAAAATGGAAAACCACCGTTGTTCAAAAATCTTGTTCTTGCTAACTTCTGTTCAAAAACATTGTTTTATATGTCTGTTGTAGTCCATTACTTTATACTTTCTGTTGCTTATCCCTTTAAAAAAAAATTGTTTCCTTTTCTTCACACCCATGCCAGCATCTGTTGGTTTTTTGACTTACTAATGATAAGTCAAAAAACATCCTTACTGGAGTTAAGTGGTACCTCACTGTAGTTTTGACTTGCATTTCTGCGATGAGTAGTGAGACTGAGCATTTTTTCACGTGTCATATTTTGCAAGTGTCTGTTCAAGTCATTTGCCCACTTTTTAATGGGGCTTTTTTTTTATCCTTTCACTTTGAGCTCCTTAAGAACAAAAATTGTTCTCCTTTTCGATGTACTTTCTCTTGCTTATCCCTTTAAAAAGAGAAAAAAAATTGTTCTCTCTCCAAATAATATGAAAATTTTCATGTATCATTTATTTATGTAGTGAGAAAAGTAGATATTTTAAAATTGTCTACAATATGATTTCAAAAGTTCTTTCATTTCAATTCTGCTGGTCCATTTATGTCTTTTGTTAGTATATTAAATTCAGGTAGAATATTTATTCAAACACATTTATTCAAATTTATTCCTATTGAATGGCTCTATTGTCTGATAAAATAAGCTTTTATTTATTTTTAACCTACTTTGTGTTATAGATTTACTTAAAATACCTTTCTAACTCTCATACAATGTTACACGTAGAAATGGCATAGCTATATTTTCTTCCACATCTGTTCTTGATGATATACAAATTTAGAACCTTAATATTTTTTCTATCCTGACTCTTGAAGTTTTATAAAATGTCAAATAAAATTTTAACATAGCCCAAACATCTATATACATACAGTAAAACTACTCTGGACTAAAAACTACATTCACAATCATTGTCATAATTGTACAGAGCAGAGAGGCAACTCAAGGGAAAGGACACGGTCTGTATCTGTGTCTTTGAAGAGGTTAAAGAGACCCATGTACTTCCCCTCTTTGTCAGTTGATGCAATGATAATGACTTTTTTAAAAGTCTGTTTTCTCCTGTGAAACCCATGAAGGCAGGACCTTGTCTGTCTTGCTCTTCACTGTATCCTGAGTGCCTTGCACAATGTCTGTCACATACAAATTATCTTTTGATGAATGCAGGAGAATAGGAGTTATTCAGAAGTTGAAGCTGTGACCTACCAGACAGAGCAAACCGCTTGTAGGTGGGCTCTGTATGGCACACAATTTCCCCTCTGTGAGTGAAGCTGCCAAACTCAAGATCTTTAATGTGACCTATTTCTTTTTTACAACTATGGGTATAATACAATATTGTCTTTCTAGTCAGTTAGAACTCACACTTCACTGTTATATACAAATGCTTTAAGTTGTAATCATGGCTATATTTCTACGTGTTTTCCTAGTCCTTTTTCTTAGACACCGTCTCCCTGAGAGAACTTACCTGCTTCCACCTCAATGCTCCAAATGTTGTTGCCTCAAATCTATCTCTAATTCCCACTCTGTCCTGAGCTCCAAGCCCATAAATATAGCCAAACACTAAATATCATCCCCCAACTTCCCCACAGATCTCTAAAACTTGACCTGCCTCCCCGATTTGTTTTGTTTTATATTTCATTAAATTGTTCAATTTTTTTTTTTTTTTTTGAGTTGGA
>NW_007247782.1:111523-120530 GCF_000164805.1 Carlito syrichta | reverse complement strand
CCAGGCGGGTCTCGAACCCGTGGGCTCAGGCAATCCACTCATCTCAGCCTCCCAAAGTGCAGGATTACAGGCTGAGCCACCGAGCCCGGCGAACTGTTCAATTTTTAAAAAGCAAACTGGACTTCATTTTGAGTCCTTACTCTTTGTTCTGCATTTGCAATCAATTAGGCCAAGTTTGCCTTAGCAGCATAGCATTTTATGCCTTCAATTTCATCCACCTCCACACTTCTGCCATAAGAATCTGTATAGAACACAAGCCTGATCTTGGCATTCCTTGGCTGGATTTTTTTTATGGCTTCCTGTACAAAATTTTTTATTATTATTCATTACCTACTTCATTCTTAAAAATAGAGCCTCAGTTGTATTCAGGATAATTCTTATAAGGGTATAGACTCAGAAGGAAGAGGTGCACTTTTGCTGTTCCTCCTTTTTTGTTCCTGAAATCTGTCTATGATATTGGAGCTCAAGCATTCATTTTGGATTCTGAGACCATGAGGATTAGAGCCGTAAACTAAGATTGGTGGAGTGATAGCAAAGAAGAGTCAAAGGTGACTATTAAATAGCCACACCAGACTTGACCTGCTTTACTTCCACTTTTTTTTTTTATCAGAGAGAAGTGCATCTTTATCTTATATAACCATACACTTGAAATTTTTCTTATATGTAGCCAAATAATGCTGATTGTAAGATAAATTTGTGGGGAAGAATACAAAATGAAAAGGCAGAACCTCTTGTTAAAAAAGTATGAAGGAAGCAACATTAGAGCATTAAACCAAGCAGAGACCTTCTTTAAGCCAATATTCGTGTGAGACTACATAAATCCCAAATTGTATGAAGTCAGTCCTAGCTGGTTGAGAGACCTCTGCTACTCTTTGGTAGATATCAAAATCTAAGCATGTTTTCAAAGTCCCTTAATAACCTGGCATTTGCTTGCCTTTCAAGATTTTTCCCTCACCACTTGTATCTATGCTGCAATCATACTGAACTATCATCATTTGAACAATATACATTCTTAGGATATGACTAACCAACCAACCTCATTTGGTGTTTTTTATCTAGTTAATGTCTATTCATCTTGAATGTTTCAACTTTGAGGTCACATTTTTCTGGGAGATTTCCTCAACTTTCCAAGTCTCACTTAGCTGGCCCTGATATGAACTTCCATTGAAATTTATACTGCTTCTTACTTTACTCACAAAATGTACCATTATTATTTATTCTATATCTGACTGTCCAGTAATCTTTATAGATGACATATGTCTTCATTGTTCAACTTCTTATTCTTAGCACCTAACACAGAATACGTTAGAAGCTGCTCAAATATTTACTATATGATGTTGAATGAAAGACACCTTTTAGGAAGTGGAAAATTCTGAGTTTTAGTGCTAAGAAATAGTTACTTTTTTTTTTTTTTTGCAGACAAACCTAAATGTTGAGGGTGAAATGGTAAAGCAGACAGATAAAAATTGTTAGCCTTTGAAAGGTGGAGAGTTAAATGTCAGGACGTTCATACGAAGACCCCTGTGTATTCCCAATTGTAGTACTCAATAGCAGGGTCATAGCCCATGAGAATTTGAAAATTTTAAAAATGTGGTTTATAATTAAAAACAATAGACAAAGACTTCTTAAGTCCCATATTCATCTAAGAAATATTTTTAGTCCACGAAAGTGTTTTTTGTGCATAGATATGTAGCAAACTGTACAAAGTTGAAAGGTCTTATGGATTACATGAAAACTCTCACTGATATCAGTCACAAAAACGAGTAATTATAGACACAATGAAAACCAATGAAAAGGATCAATTACTTGTCATTTAAAAATGTACGAAAATAGTTCTTTTTGTCCATGTATGTATGATTACTTTACAACTTTAAGTTGACTTTTAATAATACTAAAAATTTGATATCCTTTTTGTTACTCATTAGATGTGTTACACCTATCCAAAAAGGTTGTTCTAGCTAGAAAACAGAGGACTTTTTTCCTGTTATTTAAACATAATAAATAGATTTCTGACTGCCTGGAATTCATAATAAAATTTCAAGTCTTTTCACAATAACTACTTAAATTATGTTTTTGACCATTCACAGAGTGATAATGCAGACATGTGTTTACATGCATCTGTACGTGGGTATGTGGTATGTGTTTTGGTTACAATTGGTTTTTCTTTGGTTTGAAACACAGAACATATTTTCATTTTTAAAAAATTAGCTTCCATGAACTCATTTCCTTTGAGTTTTATGTACCTTGCAATTGTCTAACTTAATTGCACAGGCTCTCTCTCTCTTCAAACTTATTTTATTTTTCTTCTATTTTTAATAAGGCTTTTACCTTCTTTCCCTCTGGTATTTCTCTCCATTTGTTCCTTTAGGTATTTTATCTCAGATCTATTTCTTCCCCCATTGAGAATTCAGGAAAATGCATTTTTTAAAAAGTATTATTTTGTTTTATTTTAAAGATGTGGGGTACAAGTCAGGATTAGGTACATAAGTGGTTTATGTACAGGGGACATTGGGGGCTCCCATTGGTCCTCACTTCATCTGGTTTAGGATCAGGTACTCTTTTTTTTTTTTTGAATTGGAGTTTCACTCTGTCACCCAGACTGGAGTGCAGTGGCCGCTCCCGGCCACCACAGCCTCGACCCACTGAGCTCTGGCGATCCTTCCACCTCAGCCTTCCGAGTAGCCGGAATTACAGGCGCGCGCTACCACGCCTGGCTGATTTTTTATTTATTGTAGAGATGAGGTCTCGCCAAGTTGCCCAAGCGGGTCTCGAACCCATGTGCTCAGGCAGTCCACTCACCTCAGCCTCCCAAAGGCACAGGATTACAGGCTGAGCCACAAAGCCCGGCTGGATCAGGCACTCTTATCCATGTTATGTGCCCTCCCTCCCTCCATCAATATCTTGCTACTGCCAATCCCTTTCTCATAGTATTATGATAAATGTTCTACTTATGAGTGAGAACATGTGGTTCTCACTTTTTGTTTCTGTGATCTATCACAGAATATGACAGACTCTGAAAATACACTTCTTCGGAATCAATATGCCACCTGTTTCCTTCCTTACTCATACTCTTTTAATTTGTTTTCCTTTTTATCTCATGTGCATTCCTTGCCAGCTTATTGTTTTCTGACTTTTTTCTAAACACTTTTTGAAATCTTCCTGCTATTTCACTTCTCTTATTTCTCCCTCCATCTTATTCCTTTTTTTTTTTTTTTTTTTTTGAGTTAGGGTCTCACTCTGTCACCCAGACTGAAGTGCAGTGGCACAATTATGGCTCACCTCAGCCTCTCATCAACCTCCTGGGCTGAGGCAATCTTTCCAGTTCAGACTTCTGAGTAGTTGGAACTATAGGCATGAAACACCACACCCAGCTAATTTTAATTTCTTTTTTCCTTTCTATTTCTTTTTTGTAGAAATGTGCTCTTGTTATGCTGCCTAGACTGGTCTGGAACTCCTGGGCTCAAGCAATCCTTTTACTGGAATTACAGGTATGAACCACCACTCCCAGTCTTGTTCCTTTTTTTCTTTGTGAAAGTGATGCAGTGTCACATAGAAAGATTCTGAGACAGGAATCAGAGCGAGCTAGGTTTAAACTTTCTTTTCTTACTACCTGTGTAGCCTTTAACAAGTAATTAGCCCTCTCTGAAGCTCAGTTTCTTTCTTAATGAAATTGAGATCATATTCACCACCTTGAGAGATTGTTGCTAGGATTAGAGACAATGAAGGTGAGGTACCAGGTTTTTAGTTGGCACTCTGTTTTAGAAGGCCCTTCTTGTCATTTTCTTCCTTGTTACTTACTGTCACATTAGGATTACAGTCTTCTTCGCTAGCTCAGACGTTAATAGTTTGTTGCTTCATTTTTCTTTCCAATGTAGACTCTTGAAGCTGTGCAGTTGGGCTGGCTTCCATTTTAATTTGACATGTTTTGGGGCAGTTTGTACAGACAGATTAAACCAAATGTTATAGTTAATTGTCTTTTTATAAATAATTGCAAATATATATTTGTATTCTATGTAGAAAATGTTATGTCTGATTACCTTTATATTTTTGGACTGTGTTTTTTGCTGCTAATACTCAGTTACATGCTTTTTCTGTCTTTAAATCTATTTATACAATTAGATTCACAGTGCTTTCTTGAAATAATGCATTACACTTTTATTCCACTTTTTAAACTAGAAGTAAATATACTTACCTTTCTTGCAACCATGATGACATTTATTTTTCAAACCAGTTATTACTATTTACTATGACTATAAATATTAGAAGTTTTGTGTTGTCTAAGGTCTAGGTTCTTAATATTGGTAATTTAAAAACAGAAATACCCTCAGTAAATTTTACAGACCTGCCCACCAAGTAAAGTTCTCTGGGACTATGTGAGCTGATTTACAACAACTAAATTCAGCAATCAAAGAAAACCTACTGTCTTTTTATGTTGCTCCCCCACGACTCCAAGAAAAGTCAATATTTTGTTGGATTCTTGAGTATCAAAGATATGTGGACTCATTCACTAATAGCATCTTTTGAGTGGGGCCAAAACCAGTTAGCTACAGGGGAAGTATTTCTTTAAGCCATGGCACACTAATGGGGGCACAAAATCTGAATGACCTAATGAAAGAACAGCTTTCTTTGACTGATACTTTTTCCAATTGGAGCCTTTGGAAAAAGTAGACAGCATCAAAGTGGAGATGATACCCTTAAAATTGTGGACTAATTATGTCCCCAGCAAATGTTATTTTTCATCAGATACATTTACTTGGAAAAGCAGTCATTAGCCTGTTCTGCCGTAATAAACAATCCCAGCCTGGAGGGCATAATCAACAGAAATTTATTTTCACACAGATCTGGAGACTGAAAGTCCAAGATCAAGGAGCCTCATGGTCACATTCTGGTGAGGGTTCTTCTTTCAGCTTGTAGATAGCCACCTTCTTGCTGTGTCCTCACACGGTAGAGAGAGAGTGAGCAAGTTCTCTGGTGCCTCTGCTTATAAGAGTACTAATTATATTGTGAGGGTCCCACCTTTACAGTCTCATCTTACCCTAATGATTTCCCAAAGGTCCCATCTACAAACACTATAATACTGGGAATTAGGGATTCAATGTATACATTTTGGAGGGATACAGACATATAGTCTATAACAGCCTGCAATTGGCCTCTCATCAAAAATGAACACCTGGCCCAATATTCTGTTAGTGGTTTGGAAAATGAGACAAGTCAGGCTGACTGCTCCCAAGCAATTATCCCAGGAGTGTTGGAAACCCTAAGTCTGACCAGCTATCTAAGATGCCATGTGGAAGGCAGCTCAACCTGCATTAATTAAACCGTTGTAGGTCTCACATTGGAGGATGGTGATCAGTAATTGCAACAACATTTTATTTCCAGGGATCCACGTGTACATTTGGGACTGTGTATCTTGTGTAAAAGCCAAACATTAGCTTGTATGACAGGACTATGGGAGCTTTCACCCTGTGAGCAGTAATAAAATACCTCCAGGTGTTGAAGTGAACACTACCAGTAGATCATGCAGCTCTTTATAGATGAATCTTTGAAGCAATTCCACCCACTCTTAGTTACAAGAGGGACCCCCAGAATGATAACTAACTCATTGATTATGTACAACCAAAACATGGTTCCTCTCCATAGCAGTCATTCAATTAGAAAAAATGATATGAAATGTGTCCCTCACTGAGTTCCTGGAAGGAGTAGTCTTCACTGGCTGTCCACTAATATGTTCTCCTCACGTTTCCTTCTTTCTCTGCAGACAACATTATTCTTTTTTCTTTTGTTGAGTCCTCTTTTCTTTCTCATCATTCCTACTTGGTTGCTCAGTATGTTTCAAAACTCTGTTTTCTCCCCATCACATCTTCTTACCTTTTCCTTCTTTCCTGTTTCTTTGTGTTGGAGGTCTATATTTTTAGCCTAGTTTTTCTAAGATCCAGCACACATAGTCATTTGCTAGATACTTTATGTAAATATCCCAGTTAACCTTTACATTCACCCTAAAAGACAACTCTTTCATCTCCATTGTACAGATTTTTTTTTTTTTTGAGTTGGAGTCTCACTCTGTCGCCCTGACTGGAATGCAGTGGCCACTCCCGGTCACTGCAGCCTCCACCTGCTGGGCTCCGGTGATCCTTCTACCTCAGCCTTCCGAGTAGCCGGAATTACAGGCACGTGCTACCCTGCCCAGCTGATTTTTTGATTTATTGTAGAGATGAGGTTTCACCAAGTTGCCCAGGCAGGTCTCGAACCCACAGGCTCAGGCAATTCACTCACCTCAGCCTCCCAAAGCACGGTGGTTCGATAACAAAGTGGTAATGCCTAATTTTGAAGCTGTGAGTTAAAACACTATATTATGTTTTTCTTCCCAGCTTATTTGTGTTGTTTTAAAAAGTAAAACAGGATTAATATTTTTTAAGACCTATAATGAGCTTCCTACCTCTTGTAGAAGAAAGTTTGAGTTTGGAAACAAAAGGTTCTATGATAAGGGGTCCGGTCATTGCTCAGTGCATAACTGGCTGAATCATACTGAACTACCAACATTTTGCTGAAACATAATAATAATAGTAAGTGCCTTTCTTTGCTTGTGTGCATTTTATGTTCTTTGTCTGAAATGTCTATCTATTCCTTATCAGCCTAGCTACTCCCATTCAAACCATAATCCTATATTTTCTTCCTCAGTCCTGTTTCTGCTACCTAAATAGAGTATCTTCCAATACGTTCTCATATTCCAACATTTTTTTTATGGTGTGAAAGTGTTAATATGTGTCTCTATCCTGTTTGATTTTGGACTTATTAAAGATAGGGACCTATTCATATTAACAGTCTTGATTTAAACCCCAGAAACTTATAAGACATTTTATTAAATAAATCAAATAATCATGTTTCGGCTTGTGGCTTTGGGAAGTACATTAACTGTAGTTTTGTTTATATGCTATTAAGCAAAGCTGTTATTTTTCTCTATGTATGTTGACTTGATAATGATGTTTATGCTGAAATTCCCTAAGTTTTCTTAGTTATTGAAATTCTTGATGTACATATAATCGTTTTCTTCCTTTCTTTTCCCATCTGTTCTGGTAGGAACTGAAAAGAGCAGACATTGAACTGAAGCTAGGATCTGTATCGTAGTAACAGACTGAGTTTTGGATCGCTCTACTTCCTTCATTGCTCCTGGGCGTCGCGCTTTACAGAAACTAATGCAGAGATTTCACTTAATGTATAAGGGATCATGAGGTCATCCTAAGAGTGAAAGGAATTGGCAACCAAAATATTTCCCCTGGGCTAGAAGCCAATTATTACTGCAAAGAAACAAATAAGATTCAGATCCAAAAATTTCATTAGTTTTTCTCTTGTTAATCTTCGTTGCCTCTCCTTAATTGTGCATATTTTGTTAAAAATTTTCCATGGTCCTGACACTAAAACATAATTGTCATATTTTTATAAAAGAAATTCAACGATGCTAATTCCTGGTGGTTCTTTCTACATTCCTTCCTGGGACAGACATTTCATGACAGTAGCAGGACAAATATGAAACATGGGCCCTTGACATCCAAGGATTGCATTTTGATCCATTGCATTCCAATGTTATTTATCTAGAGTATTTTAAATTCAGTCTTCCCAAACATGCTACTTTAACAAATATTCTTTCAGAAGAGACAGACATTAAGTTAAATTGGGAAACTTTTCTGGATCTTTCTATTACAGTCCCCTCCTAACAGTTTGAAACCTTCTACCCAAACATCTTTGCTATAGTAACATCTATACTAATGAGGTATAATAATTTATATTTTAATAACTGGAGTTGAACCATAAAAGTCATATGATCATTTTATCATTATTGTTAGAATATAATTTAGAATCTACTAAAATAACTAGAAGACACTTAAGCTAATAATTAAAAATAAAGAAACTTTATTTGCAAAAATTTTCTCAGGAAAGTAAAGAATCTTTTAGAGGTTTTCACATGAAACTATTGCCTTTAGAAGTTGTTAAGTGTTCACTTATATATTGAGTCTTCAAGGATTTAAGTTAAAGGATGCTGTTATTTTAATTACCTAAATAAAATCTTGTGCTTAATAGCAATTTATTCTGATTATTTTGAGTAAATATAAATAAGGTTTAATTTACAAATATGAATGAAAACCTACTGAAATATCAAAATATAATCTTTTATAATTAAAACTAAAAACTATCATAAGCAAAATTTCGCCTTAAAATTTGATGTAAAAATTAGCTACTGTGTAATTTTTTGTTTAGATAATAGTGGCCCTAAAATATAATTTTTTTGTCTGCATTATTCATTGCTATAAATGTAAAGATCCTAGAAATAATGCTTGATATATAGTAGACACTCAAAATACTTGTTGAAAAAACAGATGTAGTATTATTACCTGGTTACCAGGTAAATAAACAAAAAGGATATGACTATCAATCCTGTTATTCAACATATCTCATTTTTCTTTATTAATGATGTTGCACCCTAGGGAGTTAGAAGTTATTTTAATTCAGAAAGGAGAAAAAATAAAGACACGTTTGACAGGGATTTCTTTTCTTGGGCTAAAACAATGAGAATATTTTTACAACATAAGGTAGGTTGATTTTGTTGAATTTGGGGATTAAGATTGCTGCTATTCTATTTCCTTATGTTATCACGCAAGAATAAAATAAAACATAATTGGAATAAATATTCAGACATTCTAGATTATTTTGATAGTAGAGTTTGGAAATCCAATCTTAAAAGCAAACTTAAAGAATTTCTCAATCAATCCTATTCTATTTATCTTTTTGATGCGTGCATTTTCTCTAGCCCTTAGACCTCCTCCTCCTACCCTCACACCCACCAAAATGATTAAAGACCTTGTGTAATACTGGACTCCTCAAGAACTATCTTTTAATTTTTTTTTTTTTTTTTTTTTTTTTAGTTGAAGTCTCACTCTGTCGCCCAGACTGTAGTGCAGTGGCCGCTCCCGGCCACCTCAGCCTCGACCTGCTGGGCTCCGGAGATCCTTTC
>NW_007247782.1:106276-111503 GCF_000164805.1 Carlito syrichta | reverse complement strand
TCCGAGTAGCCGGAATTACAGGCATGTGCTACCACGCCCGGTTGATTTTTTGATTTATTGTAGAGATGAGGTCTCGCTGCCCAGGCGGGTCTCGAACTCGCAGGCTCAGGCAATCCACTCACCTCAGTCTCCCAAAGGTGCGGGATTACAGGCTTAGCCACCGAGTCCGGCTCCTTTTAATTTTTAATCTGTAAATTTGCTCTTTAGTTTAAATTTGTCTACATGCCAGAAATCCCTCTACTTCGACAAGTCTAAAAACCCTTGGAAAATTTTTTAAATAGCTCCTAATTAACATGACGTAGAATGTCAGTAATTGGGGTACAAAAAAAAAAAGCACTGCAACCTAATTGATGTTTAGATAACTTTGAAAGTGACTTCCACTGACACTACTGACCAGGTTTAAAGGGGCTGCTTAGACATAGAGTGAGGGGGTCTCATCTCCTAGTAACATTGAAACTGAAAATTCAGCAAAATCTTCTGTTATCTATTGCAGCATGTAACCTGACCAGCTGTCACAAACCATTATCTCTTTAGTCTGACAAGTAGTAAAACACCCTAAGGAATCCTGTTTTGTAGGGCTCTGGCAAAAGAATGATTAGAATAATGATAGTTTGTAGGAAGCAATGTAAGTGTAAACCTTTTTTGAATTCTGTAGTGCTCTATATATGTTAGCTGTTTTCATTACCCGTAATTGAAGTTGTCATGACTTATTGTTTTCAGTGCTGGGTGAGAAAGTCTTTATTTAACTCATGCTTCCTTTCGCATTGGCTCAGAAAATATGTCTCATGGACATTAAATGCGACAGCTTTCTGGAAAGCTTTCTCTTGTTTGCAGTATCTTTGCGGAAGATTTCTTAAGGTTACATTGCTAGTTTCAAACTGTGGCATTTTGGTTGGTAAATGAATTATTTGTGAAGGAGAGTCACTGTGCAATGTATTATTGAAAACACTGAAGATGATGTAGTTTGCTGACTTTTCCTGAAAAATAGTGATTCCTGCATATTTTAATATTAATTGAACCTGGAGTTTGTAATGGAAAGAGTTCAGAAACTGAAAGAAAATATTGGAGTCTAATGAGGAAATGCTAGAAGGCATGCTCATTAGGACCCATTGGAACTTTAACCCATAGGAGTACAAGTGCCTGTTCTCTATGTCAATACTAATTCACATATTCATACCTTGCCTTACAAAAGTACAAGAAAACAAAAATCCTCTCCCTAGTCATCCTCATTTCACTTGCTATCTGTGTGTATGTGTGCTCCTATGTATACTGAGTAGTCCCTTAGTATTTCAATATGTATACTGACATTTTTAGATACAAAAATCAGCTTGTGGCATATTGGCAGTTGAGATTTTTTCCACACAATCCCTCAATCTCTGAGTATCAACTTCTTTTACTGCAATTTTCTGCTCCTTAAGCAGGTACTAATGAGAGGTGATCCCCCAGCAGGAAATAACACTGGCAAGTAGGGAGAAATCCTGCTTTGTGATATCCTGCCTTTGACATATACTTAAATAACTTAGCTCAATGAATTTCTGTTACCTGTTCAGCAGTAGAATTAATATCACTTTGTGTAATGAGTAGAGACCAAAAATTAAATTTCTATGGAGAAAATGATTTTTAACAGATATAACAGTTATATTCCAGGTATATGTGTTAATGTATTAATATAATCTATTTTTATCTAATTTCTGTGCTAACTTTAAGAAGTTACACCCACACCCTTGATCTTTTTTGGAATAGTTCTATATAAAGTTATGTCTTCTCGCCCTAAAATCATCTTGAAGTGTTAGGTCTGCAAATTGTGTTAGAGGACAGAGTATGTAGGGAAGCAAGTCAAGGCTTTTGTTCAGTATGAGATACATTTCTTTCAAATATGTGCTGCCAAAGGTGTGTTGTACAGTTTAGTAAATACACCTCACAGATTTGTAAAGATTACATCTCATTTTTAAGAGCCTGCCACATACTTTAAGAATAGAACACCCAAATGGAAAAATATGGCTTTGTTGTAAACCATTATTTCCATAAATTGCTATACTAGTACACACCTGCTTGTATGGACCATGTTCTGCAGCTAGCAAAAACATAAGTTTTCATTCAAAATTTAGACCATCAAGGAACCAGTCTCTCATCCTTCTGTTCCTTCATTGTTAGAAATGACTGCTCTACCTCCAGGTATCACACAGAAAGTTCAGTCATAAACAACTTGGCAGAAACAGCAGAGCTCTGTTTCATTTGCCGGGACTTGAACAGAGACATAGTAAAATTAAGTTTTGCTTTTACAATCTGTAAAAGTACCTGTGGGCTGATTTCTATCTTTCACAAATCAAAATGCCTCTTCTCTTTGCCTTTTAGATGCACCAACTCATCTGGAAAGAAGGCATTTGTCATTTAGTAGATATGCTCAGGAAGAGTCAAAGAAAAGATACTGAAAACAGCTAGTATGTCACAATTGAATTTATAAAAATAAAACATATTTTAAGGGATTTAGCAAAAGAAAGAAATTATTCTGTAATGCCAACTGTTTATCACGGTGGAGCATAGAAGATCTGCATGTAATCTGGGGCTCTTTCTTCCTAAAGAACCACGCCATGTGCAAGAGTCTCATTCTGTGTCCTTTCTTAGGCAAAACTCCAACAGTAGTCTAGGAGCTGAAGTACGTTCAAGTCAGTGGAGTTTTATATTCATAAGAACCATAGAACAAGGCTCATTAATATACTTACAAGACCTAAAAAGGAGCCAACGATGTGTCTTTTATTTCCCCACTGAGAAATCCATCAGCTTTCTTTGTTCAAGAGCTCAATTGCTGAAAACCTTTTCTGTTTGTTTCTGAATGTTAGTTCTTCAGTAGTAATCAAAGAATAACAGTTGGAAACATTTTCCTAAAATATTTATCCTGTCGATTGTTATTGTCAGAGGCTTTAAACATTTCTTTGCTTCTGTGTTACTTTGAAAATAGTAGACTTTTATAGAAACTATGTCTGAGAAAACCAATGCAATTTAAAAACAAGAATTTCTGAAGCTAGAATAAATGTCAATATTATTTTTTCAAGTCCTCCTGTTTTGAGGTAGACAAAGTAATACTATGCTCATTCAAGGAAGATATCTTAAATCCAGAATGACTTTAATGACTGATTTATGAAAGAAAAATTCAAAATAGTGTAGAGATGAAAGGATAGTGCTGTGTTTAGGAAGTTAAATAAGCAAAGAGCTATCTACCAGCTATCTACCTTCAATGCAAGGGTTATGTAAGCAGATATTTTACAGTTTCCCCTTTAAAAGAGGTGTTGGGCAGGTGGTTATCAGTGAGTTCTGACAACAGATAAACTGGCACTGTGTACAGCACAAATATGAAAGACTGGATGAGTCACTGAATGAATGAATGTGGGGGGACTCCAATGAGCAGTAGAGTTTGACATAGTTTGGATGTTTTCCCCTTCATATCTCATGTTAAAATGTGATTCCCCCATGTTGGGGATGAGGCTTAGTGGGAAGTGACTGGATCATGGGGATGGATCCATCATGAATGGCTGGGTGCCATTATCTTGGGAATGAGTAAGTTCTTGTTCTGTTAATTCAAGGGAGAGTTGGTTGTTTAAAAGAGCCTAGCACCACCTTCTCTCTCTCTTGCTTCCACTCTCAACATATGACACATCTACTCCCCTTGTTTTCCACATGAGTGAAAGCTTCCTGAGATCTTACTAGAAGCTGAGCAGATGACAGCTAGATGAAGAACTGTGGGCCAAATAAACTTTTCTTTTCCTTTATATTACCCAGCCTCAGGGATTCCTTTATAGCAACACAAAACAAACTAATACAGATTTAAGAGAAGATCCCCATTTCAAAGACCAGAAACGAGTCATTGCTGAGAGTTTATGTAGCTGGAGTGCAGACGAGCAGAAATAAGAGGGGCCTAGTTACTCAGACTGTTCATCATTCTTAATCATGTATTTTAAGACTCCTACTCAGAAGAGTGACACAGATACATGCTCCTAGGTCCAATCCAGGGTGCCAGAAATAAACGGATTGCTGTCTTGTTTCCAGATTTCTCTGCTGGAAAGAAAAAATCGGTCAAGTTGCCAATACAAGATTTTGCAAGATCCATTTTGTCTGAAAAGGGGAACCAAAGATACTAGAATGGGAAACAAAACTGAAAAACGATTGGAAACCCAGTATGGATTGATTCTGCTGGTGAGGCCTAAGCCAGAGGCTCAGGCTTGGCCAAAACAATCCATAGAAATGCTTAGAAAACAGAGTTAGTTCAAATAAGTTTTACTTAACTTGGTCACCTAATTGACAAACTCTTTTTAAAAAGTCATTATTTTTTCAAATTATCCAATGCACTAAGTTATTAAAATACAAGAGTTTTACAGGTTGATAACAGCAATGACAATATTCCACTCTGTCCCCCTTCACTTCTCCTTCTTTCTTCAGAGATACCTCTCTTTAAACATTTCTCCTAGTAATCATCTTCACATTTTTAAGTAGAATTCTTATATGATGTTCTGTGAGTTTTCAGTTGTAATTTTAGATATTATCTATTGACTTCCTACTAAAGAAGATGAGGATATAGCTTTCTACCTGCACAGTCTTCTCCCTATACCAATTTGACCTTTTCCTACCTTCTCAAGAGTTAGTAAGTAAAAGTTATCATTTGCATATATGATTAATATCTCTATGTAAATACCACTCAAAAATTGATCTTTTTAATATAGAAAAATTGCATTTCTTTTCATGTGCACCTTTTGTTTTTGCTGAAATTAAGACTCAAACTCAAAAGTGTAAATCAATGTGTGTCGGTGACCAGCACTGACCAAGGGTGGGTTAGGACCCGCACCAGAGAATCTGGACAGTGAGAAGACCACTCGGAGGCAGTTCTTCTGGGAACAGTCTGATCAGGACTGGAGCCGATTTTATTCAAACCTTTTCCAACTTATATACCATTTTCTATACCCTCCAGCAATGTGATAATCACTCACTGGGGGCGTACAAGTTTCGTGCTTTACAAACTATGCATCACAAGACCACCACGAGATCTGCAATTTCCAAGCAAACAATTCGAATTCCATGATGCCTGCCGTGCTTACATTAAGGTCACAGGTGCACAATTTCAATACAAATCGTTCAAAGTGTTTTCCATAATGTTCAATGAATCATTCATATTATACTCTTGCTCTATACCCTGATTATACAAAAAACTTTCCTGAGTTAACTCTAGGTTCAATCC
>NW_007247782.1:101683-105963 GCF_000164805.1 Carlito syrichta | reverse complement strand
TGGGCTGAAGCAGACAGAGTTTCGGTAATTAATGAAACAAAAGAAAACGTTCTGCCTGGCTAGGGGCAGGGCGACAAAACTATCATGGTAATTTAGTTTCTAATCTTAGCCCTAGGGGAAACAGCTTTCAGGAACAAGAGCTGACTACCCAGTCTACCAGGAAATAGAAGTTAAAAAATATCTAGAAAGAAGTAAAACTTAGAAAGACAGAGAGAAATAATTCTGCTATGCACTTTCCATCAGGTGTATTGAGATTTACTTATAAGTTTTACTGCCATATATGCTCACTGGTCACTAATCACATGCCAATATCATAGGTATAACTGATATCCTATGTCAGAGGCGATCTTCCAGATGGGCCTTTACAGGCCTCAGCCATGTAGCTATAGATGTTGGCTCCCAACAAATGTGTGTTGTTTTTTTTTAAATTCTGTTTTCATTTTATCATTTTTTTGGAGCCTTCTACTTCTGCTCCCATAAGCCCTGATTTTTTCTTGAGTTCTTTGCCATCACTCTGAGGATTTTTCTTTCTTCTCTCTTGGTTTTAATCTCTAGTGAGTTTTCATACCAATATCTTTTTTCCCTTGATTATCTGCCAATTTTTGTAGAGCATATATTTGAATATGTTATTCAGAAGAATTGAATAGGAGGTAAATACTCTGAAACCATGCATTGCTGAAATTTTACTTCTTTTATCCTTTATTGATAAGATGACAGGATAAAGACGTCTAGTTTGGAAATTAATTCTCCTTAGGATTGTCAAGAATTATTCAACTGCCTTCATTTTCAGGGTTGCTTTAATGAAGCATAACACTCTTCAGATTCCTAATATTTTGTAAGACCTGTTTCTCTGGAAGTTTCTGTGATTCTTATATTTGACTCTTGTGTTTTTAAATTTCACTATGGTGTACCATGGTGTGATTTTTTTTTTTTTCTTCATCCTTTGGTGTATTAGTTTGCTAGAGTTGCCATAACAAAATACCACAGACTGCTTGGCTTAACCAATATAAATTTATTTTCTCAAAATTCTGGAGGTCAAAAGTCCAAGAATAAGTTTTTGACTGGTTTGGTTTCTTCTGAGACCTCCCCTCTTGGCTTGCAGATGGTCAAAGTCTTGCTGTGTCCTCATAGTCTCATTTTTCTATGTGGGCATGCCCCTGTTATTACTTTGTGTTCAAATTTTCTCTTCTTATCAAGACACTGGTCAGATTGGGCTAGGGACCATGTAAACATAATCACCTCTTTAAAGGTTATATCTCCAAATACTGTCACATTTTGAGGTAGCAGGAATTAGACATTAACATACAAATTTGGGGCAAGGGGACACATGTCCAAAATATTTGAGGTAATCCCTTTCATTCTGAGATATTTTCTTTAATTTTTTTGATAGTTTACTCTCTTTTTAAAAAAAAATTTGATTCAGGAGGTACGTGTGTATTCATTACATGGACATATTGTGTAATGGTGGGGATTGTATCTCAGAAGGCTCATCATTTTTGCTGTTATTTATTTTTTGAGATTCTTACCATATGGATGCTGGATATTTTAATCATCTAATGACCTCATATTTTCTCTCCAGTGTTTCTCTCTTTGTATTTTTATTTGTCTCTCTAGTAGAGTTTATTATAATTCTTTTTATTCATATTTATTGCATTTCCACATGATAGTTTTGTTTTAACAAATGTTTTGTATTATCTGTTCTGATTTCATTTAGTTTAATCATTCCTATTATCTCTGCAATAGCATGAGATATTAGTTTTTTTGGCATTTTGTTTGCTATTTGCCTTTGTCCTCTTTTTTCTCATTTTATATCTTATATATAAGTTCAGATTAGCTCAGATGAATGGTGATCTGGCTGTTGCTTCATATTTAAGAGTGAGGTAAGGTAAAATTGACTGGAAGTCTGGTTGGTTTCTACTGGTTGGTTTCACGGTGGAGTGCTCTTTTTTTTTTTTTTTTTTTAGAGAAACCCAAGCTGTTGGTGCAATTGTTCATTTGTATATGTGGGGATTGATTCTAGGCCCCCACCTATAGTAAACATCCAAAAATACTCAAATTCCCCAGTTGACCCCAAGAATCTGCTTATAGGAAAATTCAGACTCTACTACTTGCAGGATGTGAATGCTGGTGAATACCATATTTTGGATCTGCCTTTAGTTAAAAATCATCTGTGGCCGGGCTTGGTGGCTCAGCCTGTAATCCCACGCCTTTGGGAGGCTGAGGTGAGTGGATTGCCTGAGCCCGCGGGTTTGAGGCCCGCCTGGGCAGGCGAGACCTCATCTCTACAATAAATAAAAAAAAAAAAAATTAGCCGGGCGTGGTAGCACACGCCTGTAGTTCCAGCTCCTTGGAAGGCTGAGGCAGAAGGATCGCCGGAGCCCAGCAGGTCGAGGCTGCGGTGGCCAGGAGCGGCCACTGCACTCCAGTCTGGGCAACCGAGTGAGACTCCAACTCAAAAAAAAAAAAAAAAATCATCTGTGTTCAAGTGGACTCATGCAACTCAAACCCATGTTGTCTAAGGATAAATATTTACTGTGTTTGTAAATTTATTCTTTTTACATTCTCCAGAGATAATTCCTCCAATTTCTTACCCATGTGATATAAACCTGTGCACCAGAATTCTCAGGAGTTTGTGGAATAGGTGATGTACTCTCTAGTAACTAACTAGACTATCATTTCATCTTCCTTCTCTGTATTTAGGACCCTGTACTCTTTTGAAGGTTTATAAGACTGCTTCATATAAAGGTTTCAACCTATTCTGTCTTTTTTTTCTCTGTTATTTTGTGCTGTTAAATTAAGTTTTGCTTATGGTAGGCTAATCCTTGCATATTTGGGGTTCAACCTAGAGATTTTTCTAGAACCTTTCACATGGTGAACTGTAACCTAGCTGAATATGTAAATACACTGTAACCTACATTTGGACCAATCATATAGTTTTGGTTAATCAAGGGCAGTCAACTGCTCAAACAAGATTCAACTAAGGTGAACTGAGCTGTAACCAATCTGGCCATTTTTGCACCTCACTCCATTTTCTGTATATCATTTTCTTCTTTGTGGTCACAAATATTTTTCTACCATGTGACTGTGCTGGAGTATCTCTTAGCTTAGTTGGGTTCTGAAGGCTGCCTGATTTGCAAACTGTTCTTTGTTCAGTTGATTATGTTCAATTTAACTTCTTTTTTTAAATTATAAAGATGTGGGGTACAATTCAGGGTTAGGTATACAAATGTTGATAATGCAAGTACCCTTGTTGATGAGGTGTATACCCCTTCCTCCCCTAGCAGATTCCCTCAGCTGCCAATCCCTCCCACTTCCCCTGACAGTTTTCCACTACTGTCAATCCCTTTCTTATAGTATTATAATTGTTCAAGGTCCGCTTAAGAGTGAGAGCATATGATACTCTGTTCTTTATTTCTATGATAGATCACTGAGTATGATCGACTACAAATCCATTCAAGTTGCTGTGACGTCCATATGTTTGTCTTTCTTTATGGCTGCATAATATTCCATTGTGTATATGTACCACACTTTAAAAAAAATCCAGTCCAGCTTTGATGGGCAACACGGTTGGTTCCATGTTTTTGCTACTGTGAATAGTGCTGAAAAAAAAATATGTGTGTATCTTTTTTGTAGAGTAATTTGAGTTTCTCCGGGCATATTTCTAGTAGGGAGAGTGCTGGCTCATATGGAAGGTGAATGTCTAGTTCTTTTAGAAATCATCACCCTGTCTTCCGAAGAGGTTGCACTAGTTTGCATTCCCACCAGCATTGTAGAAGCATTCATTTTTCTCCGCATCCTCACCAGCATCTGTTGTTGTTTGTTTTATTAACGAGGGGCCATTCTTACCAGGGTTAGGTAGTATCTCAATGTGGTTTTGATTTGTCTTTCTCTGATGATTAGTGAGGTTGAACATTTTTTCAAGTGTCTGTTGACTGCCTGTATATCTTCTTTTGAGATGTGTCTATTCATTTCTTTTGACCACGTTTTAACGGGACTGCTTTTTTTTCCTTCTGGCATCTTTGAGTTCCTCGTAGATCCTAGATGTTAGGCCTCTGTCAATATACAGTTGGCAAATATTTTTTCCTATTCTGTGGGCTGTCTCCTTGCTCTCTTGATGGTTTCTTTTGTTTTGCAGAAGCATTAGTGTGATGAGGTCACTTGTCTATCTTATTTCTTAGGTATTAGCCTTTAGGGTTCTGAATAGAAATTGACTGCCAGTTCCAATTTCCATAAGGGCATCTCCTTCATTTTCTAAGATTCTGTTTTTGTTTTTTTTTTTT
>NW_007247782.1:76925-101659 GCF_000164805.1 Carlito syrichta | reverse complement strand
CTGCAGCCTCAACCTGCTGGGCTCTGGCGATCCTTCTGCCTCAGTCATCCAAGTAGCTGGAATTACAGGCGCGCGCTACTAGGCCCAGCTAATTTTTTGATTTATTGTAGAGATGAGGTCTCACCAAGTTGCCCAGGTGGGTCTCAAACCCGCGGCTCAGGCAGTTCACCCACCTCAGCCTCCCAAGGTGCGGGATTATAGACTGAGCCACTGAGTCCGGTTTCTAGGATTCTTATAGTTTGAGGTTTTATGTTTAGGTCTTTGATCCATTTAGAGTTAATTTTTGTGTATGATGATAGGTAGGGGTTCCGTTTCAATCTTCTGTGTGTGGTCAGTCAGTTTTCCCAGCACCATTTACTGAATAGGTTCTTCTCTCCCCAGTGGTTGTTGTTGGAGGCTTTGTGAAAGATGAGTTGGTTGAGGAATTGAGACGTTGCTTATGGAATCTCTATCCTGTTTGGTCTATGTGACTGTTTTTGTACCAATACTAGGCTGTTTTGATTACCATAGCCCTATATTAAAATTTGAAGTCTGGACGTGTGATACCTCCTGCTTTGTTTTGTTTGCTAAGGATTGTTTTGGCTATTTGTGGTTGTTTATGTTTCCATATGAATTTCTGTATTGTCATTTCCAGGTCTGAGAAGAGTGATGTTGGTAACTTAATGGGTATTGCGTTGAATCTGTAGATTGCCTTTGATGAGATGGACATTTTAACAAGGTTGATTCTTCCTATCCATGAGCATGGAATATTTTTCCATTTGTTTATATCTTCTTGGATTTCTTTGAGCAGTGTTTTGTAGTTTTCATTGTAAAGGTCGTTCACATCTCGGGTTAGGAAGATGCCAAGGTATTCCAAATTTTTTTTTGTGTGACTATAGTGAATGGGATTGTGCTTTTGATTTGGGTCTCTGCCTGCCTGTTGTTGGTATGTAGGACTGAAACCAGGGGCTTGGCCACCTGCTCACGAGCCCCATGTAAACAGTCTCTCCCAGCATTTTCTTCCCAGGGTTTGTTGATTTAAAAAAAAGAAAGAAAAAGAAAATGGTGCTTGGCCTCTGTGTCCCGAGAATCTCTAGGGTCCAAGCCCAGCTGCTCTGGCACCATCCACTGCACCAGGAGAGCCCTGGCCACTAGCTCTCTAGCCCTCACTCAGTCACTCATATGCCCACTCACTCACCAGCATGTACACAAAATTTTCCATACACTCACTCACTCACATGGGCACTCACGTAGTCTGACTGGCTCAGCTGCCATCTTCCTCTCACCCCAATTTAGCTTTTTAAGTCTTTTCCTTTAGTAGTGCCTTAATTATCTTTTTTAGGTCATTTTATTGAGGTTTTCTTCTTCGGGTAGGAGTGAAAAACATGAATGTTCAATATATCACAGTTAACTAGGATTATTTACTCAGGCCCTGATTAAAAGCAGGAATAATTCTAGAGCAGTGTCTCTAACCAGGGACACCTGACAGTGTTTGGAACTACTTTTGATTACAACTAAAGAATGCTAAAATTCTAGTGATTAGAGACCAAGAATTCTGCTAAACATCCTACAATTTAGTGGACAGCCTCTTGCCACCTCCTTACCCCTGAAACAAAAAAAAAAAGTCTGAAATGTCACCAGTACTGAAGTTGAGGAAATCTGTTCTAGAAGAAATTTAAACTTTGCCTGTAGGTTGAATATAAAATTGTTAAGAATTTCATGGATTTGTATTTGAGAAATAAATTAGATGTAAAGGCCATAGTAACCCATGGGAATATTTTATGCAAAAGATGGAAACAACTGCATTGTGAACATTTGTTTAAAAGTGCCTAATAAATATTTAGACTATGTTTATGTTGCAATAAAAATTTAAAGTCAATAGTGAAAATATGCATATTTTTTCATAGATAGGAAAATGAATCTTCTACTACAGTGGTTCTCAACTCTGTAAGTATATTAAAACCACCTTCATCGCTCTGAAGAAAATATAGGTATCTGTGCACAGACAAATCAGATGAAAATCTTTAGGTAATGGTCCCTAATAGCCTTGTTTTTAGAAAAGTCCACAAATGATTTCAACCTGCAGTCAAGTTTGAAAACCACTAATTTAGAACAATTATCTAAATACTTTTCAAGGCTGCACAATAGTTAGTTATTTCTTGCTGGATTGTGGGTTCCCTTCTGCTTTCTCTTGTATCCTAAGAAATATTAAACCATTATACATGTATTTCAGTAAAGTCTTATGACCCTTTTCCTTTTTGCTAAAAAACGCCTCTCTTTTTAATCTATCCTTCATTTCAAAATGTTCCTTGCACTTTCATTACAAACTAAAGCCATTATCATAGTAAGGGAAGTTTTTAAAAAATTTTACTTTATATATCTGTGGTGATTTATTTCCTGTTCTTTTAATAATGCTTACAAAGTGTTTCCTTAGCAGTGGGTCAAATATCTCAATTTCTTTGACCTTCCATTTTGTTTTCCTCAAAGTGACCATATTCCTTTCTTAGCTAGATTAAATTTGATTTTTACCACTACAAATATGAATAACCTCAAAAGAGCTTTTAAAAGTGAGCTAAAATAATTAACACATTTTGCTTTACTTATTATAATAATGCTGCAAAAATCATAGACTATAAGAATGTATTTTTACATTTTATATAATTATTAACATCAGCTTACTGTATACTGTAGAATTACAGAAAAGTTCAAATGTATAACAACATATGAAATTTTTAAAAGTACACATTATGTTGCATATTATGTGAGGTTAACAATAATATTAACAATATATGGCTGACATTCAATGAAAACTACTATGCACAAGGCATATTATATATATTAATTATTTAATCTAAATTAATCTAACTGTTTAGCATAACATTTACATGTGGTAGATATCATTTTAATAATAAGAAATCAAAGACATAGAATAAATAAACACATTGCCCAAAAACATGCAACTCACACTAGCAGAGCTCAGGAGTCTAACTCAAGAGACAATGTTCTTAACCTTAGTTATCACTTAGTTTATAAAAGCACCTAAAGGTGACCTACTGGTGCTTACCACAGGCTGTGTTCTTACACTGACTGTATAGAAAAAGGAGGTAGCGTAAATCTACCCCATATGTACGTAAGTCCAGGCTCTGTGCCTGGTCTATATTGTGAATGGAGGTACACTGAGTTAAAACAAAACATAAACTAAAAAAATAAAAATGTAAAAGTGCCTAAAGGCATAAGATAACATTACTGAAAAAAAATACAGCCCAAAGCTGGCATTGTTTGCTTTAAATATTCTGTATTTTATATTTTTCTTTGCTGGGTATTTTATAATTTTATAATGTAAAATCATTAAGATTATTTTTCTTTTTTGATAAATTAAAAATTTCATAACACCTGTTTGTTTTTAAATATGTATATAATGCAATTACCTGCTTGAATATTTCTTCTTATAAAGGCATATTTTCAGTGATTTTCAACGCCTACTTATAGATATTAATGTATAAATATGCACATTAAATTAATTAATTAATTTTGATGGACACATTTGTTATTAAGATAGTCGTATCTTTTTAATATTAACTGATCTCTAGCTGTTAAAAATTGTATAGCTATTTATCACACTGCATGAAAAGTTCACAACTGTATTACAAATGTCTTTCATGTGAAAACCCCAGTGCTCTTGGGCTATCTCATTTATCAAGATATGATAGAAAGAGAAGCTTGGGGGTCAGGCTTATCCAAGATTTAGTTTAAGAAGAACATTTCTTAGTTCTATAATCTTTAGCAAGTTACTTAATGTCTTTGAAGTTCAGATGCCCTTGTCTTTAAATTGAGAACAGCACCTGAACTCAGTATTGTCCAGAAAACTAAACAACAATGGATACAAGTCCTAGTAGAGGATCTCACCAAATTTCATCTATCCCTGTGCCCAGCCTCCTACTATTGCCGGCCAAATCACATTCATGGAGCAAAGAGGTCACCAGATTCTACTACTCTTTACATTTAAAAAAAAATTATGTTAAACATGTGGGGCAATTCAGGGTTAGGTATACAAATGGACACTGTACAGGTAAAGTTTGGGCCTCCCTTTGGCCCCTCTTTTGCCTGATTTGAGATCAAGTGCTCTTATTGAGGTTGTGTCTACCCCCTACTCCCCCACCCCAACAATATCCCTCTACTGCCAATCCCTTTCTTATAGTATTATGGTAAATGTTCAGGGTCCACTTATGAGTGAGAACATGTGTACTCTGTTCTTTGTTTCTGTGATAGATCACTGAGTATGATAGACTCTAAATCCATCCAAGTTTCTGCAAGGTCCATATGTTTGTCCGTCTTCATGACTGTGTAATATTCTATTGTGTATATGTACCACAATCTTTTTGTCCAGTCCAGTTTCGATGGACAGCATGGTTGATTCCATGTTTTTGCTATTGTAAATAGTGCTGCAAAAAACATATGTGCATAAGTATCTTTTTGTAGAGTAATTTGAGTTCCTCCGGGCATATATCTAGTCGGGAGATTGCTGGCTCATATGGAAGGCAAATGTCTAGTTCTTTTAGAAATCACCACACTGTCTTCCAAAGAGGGTGCGCTAGTTAGTATTCCCACCAACATTGTAGAAACATTCCTTTTTTCCCCGCATCCTCGCCAGCATCTGTTGTTGTTTGTTTTATTAATGATGGCCATTCTTACTGGGGTTAGGTGGTATCTCAATATAGTTTTGACTTGCATTTCTCTGATGATTAGTGAGGCTGAGCACTTTTTCATGTGTCTGTTGGTGTCCATATATCTTCTTTTGAGAAGTGTCTATTCATGTCTTTTGCCCACTTTTTAATGGGGCTGTTGGTTTTTCTTTCCTTTCAGCACGTTTGAGTTCATTGTAGATCCTAGATGTTAGACCTTTGTCACATACACAGTTGGCAATTATTATTGTCCATTCTTTGGGTTGTCTCCTTGCTCTCTTGATTTCTTTTGCTTTCAGAAGCTTGTCAGTTTGATGAGGTGCCAGTTGTCTATTTTAAGCCCTCCTCTTCCTACTATCTTAGCCAAGAGAATACAAAATGTCCACTTTTCAGAAGACACCACAAGATGGGATCAAAGGCTGCAGAATTTTCCTGAGGGATATGGGGGGAGGGGTGTTCAATCAGCAAATTTTATAGTTGCTGTCATAGCAGTTTCCCATCTCTATTCCTATTTGTAAATTGAGAACAAAACTTAAAGTATGCTCAGAGGACCCAGATAACCTGATTAAGTTTTTTGCACTTTCTTCTTAAATTGGGAGTGTTTAGCATTACACCTGAGGGGAGTGTTTTTCTTTACCCCAAACTCCTCAGCTTATGCTCCCTGAAACCTCTATAGATTATCTTCCCAGAAGTTCAGGGCTTCATTTTTCCTCCTCAATCTGTCAATGGAATTAAATGTACCATAATCACCCTGAAAACAGTCTAGTACTTTAAGGAATACTAAAGTCAGAATCAGAGATTGAAACTCTTGGAATTTAAACCCTAAACTATACATCTTATTCTGGCGATAAACCATTGGTAGAACCAAACAACTTGACCTGGCTAACTTGAAGTCTATGCATAAAACTGGCATATAGTTCCCTGAGCTTGAGTGTCAGTCTTATGTGTAGATACGTGTAGGCAGTCACATAATCCATTTGTGCTGCTGTAACAAAATATTGTATGCTGAGTGACAAGTTATAAACAATAGCACTTTATTTCTCACAATTCCAGAGGCTTAGATGTTCAAGATCAAGATACATGCAATTTTTGTGTCTGATGAAATCCTGTTCCTCATAGATAGCACATTTTAGGTGTCCTCATGTTGCAAAAAGGATGGAGAGGAAAAAGGAATGAGCTAGCTCCTTAGAAGTTTTTTTATAAGGTACTAATCCATTCATAAAAGCTGAACCCTGATTATCTACTCACTTCCTAAAGGCCCCACCTCTTAATATTATTGCACTGGGGGGATTTAGTTTCAGCAAGAATTTTGAACAAACACAAGCATTCAAACCATAACACCTCTAGTCTATAACATTTACTTTACAGAAGAAAAATGTTTTTAAAATACTTCATCCGGGCTCGGTGTCTCAGTCTGTAATCCCGCACTTTGGGAGGCTGAGGTGAGTGGATCGCCTGAGCCTGTGGGTTCGAGACCCGCCTGGGCAACTTGGCGAGACCTCATCTCTACAATAAATCAAAAATTAGCCGGGCGTGGAAGCGCGCGTTTGTAGTTGCAGCTACTTGGAAGGCTGAGGCGGAAGGGTCGCCAGAGCCAAATAGGTCGAGACTGCGGTGGCCGGGAGCGGCCACTGCACTGCAGTCTGGGCAACCGAGTGAGACTCCAACTTAAAAAAAAAATACTTATGGTGTTTTACTTAGATTTTACTTAGTTCAATAAATATTTGCTAAAAATATAAAAATACAAAATAGTTAACCCTAGATTTTTCTTCTTCTCAATAAATCTCATAATAGTGATACAATATGGTTTTTACATCAAATTGGCAGTATATACTGATAATTCTTGTTATTCAATAACTATTTCCCTGTATTTAAGCAAATGTAAAAAAAATGAATAGAAGTTAACATTTTAGAAAGCAAGAAACGTTGCCCTGCTCTCTTTGGTAATTATTTTAAATAAAGTAATATAAGGTTGTAGATACTTTGGAACTGGATTACATTATATAATTATGCTTTGAAGTATTTGGTTAAACTATTATTGTAGTCTTTTGCACTATTGCTTGTAGCATTCAAAATTATAGAATGTTATTTAAAATATGTCAAATTATGAGACCGAATTAACAGGGAATTGCTGAATTCAAATTTTAATGCATGATTTCTTTAATGTTTGAAACAATAGCAATATTCTCTATGTGAAAAATCAATTTATAAAATAGAAATAAGCAACAACTATGCAAATTAACCAGAGCATAGCTTCGGGAATTTCTTATTTTGCAATACAGATTAAGTCTTAGGAGAATCCTAGTTTGATGACCATCTCACCAGTCTAGATTTACCTATTATTTATGTCAGAACTTTTTAATCATATCGACAGTTATTTCACTGTTTTATATATTTTAGAAATAATTTTTTGTCAACAACACTTACTGTAAATTACCAAAGTTTAAATCTGCCAGTTTGACAAATGGACCACATATGGAATTTTCTCGACCAAAACTATAATCTTTTCCTAGTCTATCTACAATATTTATTCACAACTAATAACAGGTTTTCTGTAGATAAACTTGGAGACTAATAGAACACACACACACACACACACACACACACACACACACATATATATACACGCACACATACATATTGGGGTGCCAAAAAGGCATATACATTTTAAGAGATGATAAGAGATGTTCACGGTATTCAGAAATGTCTGGGCACTGACAGTAACCACTTTGAACACCTCTTGTAATTGCAGAAGTCAAACTTGACTTGTATTCATCTTGAGTATTACAATTTTAATACACTTGTTTCCTTTCTTAAAACGTGTATACATTTTTTGACATCCCCCTCCATCTCTGTCTCTGTCTCTCTCTGTCTCTCTCTGTCTCTCTCTCGGTCTTGCTGTGTTGCTCAGGCTAGTCTCAAACTCCTGATCTCAAGTGATCCTCTCACATATAGCATATTCAGGAGATAAAATTTTCCTCTATAAAAATTAAAATTGCAGTTCCCTGTTATGCTAAAATACTTTAAACTTGAGTTAGCATATTGGTGAATGTTAGGAGAGAATATACTTTCCCCTACATACTGTCATTTCTGTCTGTGGGGAAAGTAGCTTTGACTTACACATTTCAAAATTTTGCTTGATTAGTGGGAGATCTTATCTGCATTCTTGGCATTTGAATACTTAAAAAGTAAATGACAAAGAATATAATTGAGAATACCCATGTTTTACTTTCACAAATTTTCTTACCTTCTTAATGAAAAGATGCTTATCTTAAAATTAAGGAACAGACCAGTATCCAAGTGTTTAGGGTAGAGTATAAAGAGTTAACCTATGTATTTAGAAGTAAAATACACCTCAGTGATATTAAAATAAAGTAGGAGGGAGGATAAAAGAGGATATATTTGATGAACACAGTGAAAAATACTTTCATTTGAAAAATTTAAAGACAAAGAAACTATAAAACTGCTGTAAAAGAAAATATATATGTTACAAAGTGTCTTTTTTTCCTTTGTGACTGGTACATGGGAATCAAAGCACTAATAATTAAGAATAAAGTCACTCTTCTCTGAGGGGTAACAACGAACATTTAGTAATGAAAACTAGTAAACACAGGGAGAGAGAGAGGAAGAGGAATACCAAGCTTTAAAAGGCCAAGTTCCATACTTTCATTGATATAAATGTCTTGTTTGAAGCTCTTTTCCTTTTGTGAGTCTGCCAGAGTACATGTCTACTGCATCTTGATTAGGGAGATTTTATTTGTGAGGCAGCTATTAAAAATCAATGACACATAGCAACTTACTTTTAATATACTTTAGCTTTTGATTGAATTTTGCTCAGTATGGAGATGGATGGTGATTGACTTACTAACTTAACTTTTCTCAGGGATGTTGCTCCCATTTGTAAAACTTAAGTCAGTTTCCACTTATTTTCCCTGTCCTCACACTCTCAGGCTTTTACAATAACTATATATCTTGGTATATTTGTGTTCTTTAAAAAAAAACTGAAAAAACTTCCTCAGTCAGATATACCAGTAGTCAAATCCTCCCCAAGGTGAGCTCCAGTTTTCTGTGGTGAAGGGACATCAGTGGACATACATCACCTCTAACCTCCTTTCAAACTTGCTGTCAGAATAATATATACATAGGTTTGAAACTGGTATTTTACATATCCATTTCTTGTTTAGAAATAATCAGGTCTCCTTGTATCTTGAATTGTCTTATGCCCCTTGACTTTTTATAACCATAGCAATGTTTTTAGGATTTTTTTGCCTAAAATTTTAAAAAGATAGCACATTATAAAGTTCTTATCTATGTCTTCTTCTGTTTTCCTCTGCCCTTTCCCTAGACTGTCTTCTCTCTACAATTGCAAAATGGTTGTGGGCTAGAGAAACATAAAATATTGAGATGTGGACAGATCTAATTAGCTTTAGAACCCTAGTCAACCTCCTTATTTGAGAGTCATAATTGCAAATACAAGCCTGCTTCAAACCACTCTCTCATTTGAGAGCAATCATTACAAGTACCATCTGCCAAAAGGGAGAGAGAAGGCTGCTCTGAGCAGTTGGTTTGGAGGAAGAGATACTCATTGTGCCATTGTGTTCTGGCTCTTTGTTTCAAGAAAGTATGTTTGATTTGACAATGAGCTCTTATGTTTTCTTTTAAATATTGTTTATATCGGAGTTAAACATCAAATAAACAACATGCAATGATGTTCAGAAATTCAGAGCTGATTTCTTTTACATTCCTCTTTCATCAAGTAGAGGATTATGCTCTATTGTTTCTATTTGCATTCAAATCGTTTGTATATATTGTAATTAAAATCTTTGAAGTTTGTTAATTACCGAAATGTGTAGAACAAGGTATCATTTTTAATCTATATAAGTTGTACAGATAAATAATAAGTATATCAAATGCTGTTAGAAACTGATGATGTTCATGTACTACAATTATTGGATATATTTTTCTATTATTAAGAGCTTTATTGCCAAGTTCCAAGACAGGATACATACATAATAATGACAGCAGCTAAAATTTTGGTATGCATTCTAATTCAGGTACCCGCTCATTTAGTTACATTTTTTTTTAATCACACAATAACATTTCATTGCAATACAAGACTTGATATGATTCAATGGCAATGCATGTTTCTAAAGCAGGTGCTGCTATTGTTGAAGAATGGAAAGTATAATGTTGATCAAAGTAGACACAAAATATATTTAAAAAGAGAATGTATAAGATTATTACTGATAGATTGGTAGAAATGAATTAAGGAAGAGAAAAATATAGGATGGCAGATGGGGATCAATTTTATAAAAACAAAATTCTGACTTTGTTTTGGTGCATAGCCTGTTTCAAATAACAGTGGTTAATAAAAAAAGATGAAAAAAATGTCCAAAGAGGTTGGACTAAAACCCAAGTGCCAATTTAGATAAGAGAGTAATCAGTCACTATGAGCCTGTGTTAGTTGTGATCTGACAGTGAAAGGGTATGTGAATTTAAAGTCAAGGCCATGGTTGGAGTGGGAATATAGGGTGATCCTCTGGGTCATATTGAGGTAAGTTAAGATTAAAATGTAGAACAAAATGGATGCTCGAATTTCAAGAATAATAGGACATTTTATAAATAAAAAAGAGTGAAGAAATAGGAGGGTAGTTAGAAGGATCTATAAAATCAACTAAGTTAGTCACCAACAAATAATGGTTATTGCTCAACAATTAGCATACAGTTCTAGCGCCTTTATGTTAGAAATGCCCAATGGAACATTCTGAAATAATGGAAATGTTCTACATTTGCACTGACCAACACAGCAAACTTTAGTGTTATGTGCTTACTGAGCACTTAAAATATGACCAGTGAAACTAAGAAACTAAATTTTAAATTTTATTTAATTTTAAATTATATAGTCACATGTGACTAATAGTCACTGTATTGGATAGTAGATCTAGATAGTACTGATATAAACAGGAGCAAAATAGGCTATCACTTTCTTTTGAAATTGAACTATGATTAATATATAATAGAATGCATTAATCAGGTGTGCAATTTGATGAGTTTTGAGAATTGAATATAAATAAAAATACCACCTGAAACAAGATGTAACATGTCCCATCAATCCCAATGTTTCTTCATGCCCTTTACAAATTATTTGCCTTCCTACTTCTAAGAGAAGTCATTTTTTTATTTTTAAAATAGATTCTCACAGTATTTTATCTTTTCCCTCTGAGTTTTTTCACTAATATAAAGCATTTGATGTTGATGTATTATAATACACACACACACACACACACACACACACACACACACAGTTAATTCTGTTTATTCCTGAGTAGTATTCCATTATATGGATAGGTCATAATTTGTTTCTCTGCTTTCCTATTGATGGACATGTATGTATATATGTTGTTTCCTGATTGGAACATCTTTTGTACATCTATTGTTAATAACCTAGAGGAAAATGTACCAGTTATAACCATTTCTACTCTAGTTGCAGGATATCTAAAATGACCCAGCTCATGATTGAAATATCTGGGGGAAGATTTGGACCTAGATGCAACTTGATGCAGGCATTCACATAGTACCATTAAGATCTAATTATTTTTTGTCCATCTTTTACTCAGGGTTCAACTTTATGGTTACAAAATCACTGCAACCACTTCAGTCTCATATCTTTCAGAATATCAGTCTGTTGAATAATACACAAATATTATTTATTAAATAATATGTATGAATAATATAATAATATACATATAATTCAAAGATCATTGTTTAATAGCCCTTGTGAAGATCAAATCTATCTTCCAAATAGAATAAAACAATCCAGATTGCACCAGTATAATATGATGGAGAATTTCATTGTCAAGAGTATTTCTTTTGAAGGAAAATTTGAGGAAGATGAATAATAAGATATATATAATCTATTGATTAAGATTCTGGATTTTGGACAATAATTTGAAATATTATATGTACAATTCTGATACAGTTAGTTAGCTTTTCTATTTCTTTATATATAGAATGGCAATAATTTATAGAATTTATAACATTGGTAGGTTGTGAAGGTTAGGTGAGATGTTTGTAAAACTCTTGATGTAGTACCTGGCACCAAATATGTTAAGAAACATGAATAATAGTATTATTATAATTAAACATGCTCAATGAGGTTCTTTTTTGAGTAGAGAATTTGAGATCATAGGGAATTTTTATTTTATAGTTGAGGAAATGAAGATGTCTGCAGCTAACTGACTTTTTTAAACTATATATTAGTCAATTACTGAACCAGAGCAAGGATGATTCCTCCATTTTTTTTCCCCACTGCAACAGTCCATTAGTATTTGTATCTTTACTAATACATTTTTATCTCAGGAATAAAAAAATCATATTTACAAGCAGGCAAGCTGAATTATAAGTATATCATGTTTTATTATGCTTTGTGGTATTTTGCCTCACAGATATTGCAATTTTTGACAAATTAAATATCAGTGGCCATCCTACATTGATCAAGTCTATCAGCACCATTTTTCAAACAGTATGTGCTCACCACCTGTCTTTGTATCACATTTTGGTAGTTCTTGCGATTCTTTGAACATTTTCATTATTATTATATCTGTTTTGGTGATCTGCGATCAGTGACCTTTGATGCTACTTTTGTAATTGTCTTGGGACTTCATGAACTGCACTCATAATAAGATGGTGAACCTAATCAATAAATGTGTGTGTTCAGACTGCTCCACTGACCAGATGTTTTCCCCATCTTTCTCCTTCCCCTCAGGTGTCCCTATTCCCTGAGGCACAACAATATTGAAATTAGGCAAATTAGTAATGTCTTCTAAGTGTTCAAGTAAATGGAAGAGCTATAAGTCTCTTACTAAATCAAAGGTTAGAAAGCATTACGTCTAGTAAGGAAGGAATATCAAAAGCTCAGACAGGTTGGAAGCTACGGCTCTTTTACCAAACAGTTAGCCAAGTGATAAATTCAAAGGAAGAGATCTTGAAAAAAGTTAAAAGTGCTACCCCAGGGAACTCTACAAAAAAAAAAAAAAAAAGATGCAACTCACTGAAGGCTCAAATGATCATTAACATTTTTTACTAATAAAATATTTTTAAGTTATAGCATGTACATTGCTTTTTAGACATAATGTTATTGCACATTTAATAGACTACACAGTAGTGTAAACGTAACTTTTATATGTACTGGGAAACCAAAAATTGTGTGTGACTTGCTTTACTGCAATATTTGCTTCATTGCAGTAGTCTGGAATTGAACTTGCACTATCTCTGAGTAATGCCTATACCTCTTCTTGAGTGATCTCATCGCCAATTAATTCACAAGATATAGTGTTGGTAATTAGGGAGCAGTCCAGTCTTAAGAAAATAACCAGGAAACTTGACATTTCATTTTTTTCATTGTTTCATCTGCTTCCCTTTCTCTCCGTTATCCCCTCCCATCACCCACCATTTATGTCCCCATTGATTCCGAATTTCCTATATAAAGCAGTCCTAATACAGATTTTAACTTATGCTTCTTCTTCAGCTTATCTAGCAGTCTGCTATATAACCAGGAAGTTGTACCTGACCCATCATAGATTTCAGTAACCGTAAACCACATCAGTACCACTGAGGAGTTTACCAATCTTGTCCAGAGGTTAACTATACTGGCATTATCTTTCTTATCACTACCACCTTCTCCTTTCCCACCCCCTCCTACGATTAAAACAGGGCACATGATCCTGTGTCAATGCATTCTTAAAGCTTGTTATCAGAGAGAACGTCAAGGAGAATTTAAGATAAAAATAGATTAGAGTGCAGAAATATAAAAGAATAATTGCTATGCTTCAAATAACGCTGAACTCAATTTCTGCTGTTCCTTGAGGCTGCCACGTTTGATATGTAGCTTTTATTCTATTGGGGGTTGCTTTAAACTGAAGAAACAGGAAACAGTATAGAAGATTTGTTTTGATTCTTAGCAAGAATTGCCCTCCTGGTGGCAATAACCAGTCTCTTTTTCTTCTCAAAGTTCTGTGATGGAGGTTTTCTGAAAGGGAGATAAATGGTCCTTCCCACCAAGCTGAGAGGAAGGGCACCATCTGAAAGAACGTGAGCAGACAGCACAGAGTTCTCGAAACATGAAAGGGGCTGGAGACAGGAAAAGTGGGCAGGAGGGAAGTTGCATACGAAAGAGAGGACCAGAGATAGAGTGTTAACAGATGAGTCTAAAGAAAATCAGGTGAAAGAAAAAAGTCATGGCAGAAAAGCGGAGAGAGAAAAGAACAGCTGAGAGCAGAGGACAAACCAGAGTTGTAGGATCTAGAAGAGGAAGGCCTATTTATGAGAATAACAAGGGGAAGTACTGTTACTTGTAGTGGAAGTCTCTTTGATCCTGCAATGGCTCTATAACTTTAACTGAAAGAATAATCAATCAAGACCGAAGATGCCAGTAAGTGGACTGAGATATAGAGCTAGCATTCTAGACTAGCAACCTATTAGAAGTCTCTCATTTGCAGGCAGAGAAAATTTGGTTTATATATATACATATATATTTCTTTATTTTTGAGTTGGCTGGAGTGCAGTGTCACACTCATGGCCACCCCAGTGTCGACCTGGTGGGGTCCCGCGATCCTTCCGCCTCAGCCTTCCAAGTAACTGGAACTACAGGTGCGCGCCACCACGCCCAGTTAATTTTTTTTTTAAATTGGTTTACATTTATAACATTTACCTGGCAGTATCTGTAATTAGCTTATGCTTTTAATTTAACTGATCAATAAATCTGGTTACAATTTTGCCTACACTGTGTTGATTGAGTTATCTTAAAATCATCCTTTGATTCTGATGTATGAATTTGAGTATCTGAGTATTCCAACCAGGACTGTTTGAAATGAATCTGTTCACACTGTTCTGACACTTTGGCTATTATATTTCTGTCTTATTGATGAATAGAAAAATAATTATCTTAATTTCTACCATAATTTTTTGCTACATTATGGAAGGTGAGTAGATTATACTCTGCAAAGAAAAGCCACCTACTTTTACACTAATAATAATGCAATTTGGAGACATTGTCCAGGAAAACAAAATATATGGCAGTGTAGAGCAACATCACTGAGAAATATTATTTCCAGATTTTTCCCTATGTGAAAAAAAAGTTTTACACTGTTTTTAAATATTTGACACATACCTTAGGTAGAGATAGTTATTGATTTTGGTAATAAGTATTTTTCCCATATTACTATTTACATTAATTGTATGCAACTAATGTCTGGATATTTGCTATTGTTGATAAAATGTCATCTCAATATTTTAATGTCTACTATTTGCTGCTCTGAAGTTTTCTAGAAAAAAACTGCATCCAATCTCCCTCTGTCTTCCATTTTAGTGTCTTTTAAGTTTTGAGTTTATTTCTTTTTTTGGAATGTTGTTTGTATATTTAAGTATGTATCAATACCTTTTACATAATGGCATTCAATCAACCTCAGTTTAAAATTTTACTAAAAACTACTGATATCAGGATTTATCAGAATGTTCATTTTTCCTTGTCAAATGTTGATTTAGTTTTACTCCTCCTCGTTATCTTGTAAGGTATTTTTAGGTTGATCAGCTGTTTCCTCGTTTCATTGTTGAAGTAGCTCTTCCAGACTTCTTAAACAAACATGGAAATTTTCTAGCCCCAAACAGAAAACTGATGAGTCATGATGTGTATTTCATATACATTTTCACCACAGACTTACTTTAGGGGGTTTCCAAATAACCCATTTGCGGTATTTCCCACAGAGTCATCATAACGAAAGTCAGACCATTTGGTCCTGTTTAATACAGAACCCATGCTATAAGGAAGAGGACAAAAAGCACTGATGGAAGCATTATAAATTACTTTAATGAGTTATAAAATAGTTTTCTACACATTTAAAAACAGAGAAAATAGAGTCATGTGAGTGATCATAAAATTTCTATTTAAAAACAGACAGGAACTTTTTATACATTTCTTTTCCAAGTGAGAAAAATTGTAATATTAAAAACTATTAGTCAATGGGAGGCACCCATCTATGACAAAATAGTTCTTAGTTTCATGCTTCATTTTCTACTGAACTTTCATCTGCTTTCTTAAAATAAGTGTTGTATAATAGCCGTTGCTTTAGGTATGACAAGACATTAGGTAAAAACCCACTCTGAGTCTCCATAGTTCAAAGGCCACATGATTAGAACTTTTCTCTTTTTTCATAAATGTTACTTTGAGGAATTATATTTAGGTGATACCTAACAAGTGAGTACTCTGCATAAATAAATACATATTCAGTTAATATGGCTAAAAGGCAAAATGCTACATTATTTCTATGGTTGGCATATTAAGCTTTCATGTTCCTACCTTTTGGAAAATTGTCACCCTATTTACATAGCTGTATATCTGGAAGAGTCTTTCACTGACATTCTCTGACCATGCAGGCTTCTGTCGAGGCGGAAGGCTTTATTCGTTGTCAGAAATCTAAATGCCTACTATTTGGTAAATGAGCTCAGTGGGTTATTATTTTACAATCTTGGTTTGTTCATCTTAATGTTCATTCACATCTATGTTTTTTCTTCTATTTTCTATTGACTTCTCTCATATCTATTGACTTCCAGAACTCGTGCTATCTCCTCCTTCCCTCTCAGTTCTAACAGCCTGTAGAAGTAGAATAGCACTTTCATAGGAAGTGCTATATTCTCATTAATTTCAGATCATATTCATCAGTATCTTTTTACAAAGTGCTGCAAATAAAAACAACACTTGCTTTCTCCAGGTTTATGTGCAAGAGCTTATGACAACATTTTTATAGAAAGATAGCTTAACAAAATATTTTTATATAGAATTTCTTACTTGGTTTTTACAGTTTTATGTGATAACAGTATTACCATTATGTAAAGAATATAGAGTTTGTGTCACTTGACCAAAATCAATGAACTAATATCCAATGAATGGGGCTTTCTACTAACTCCAGTCCAAAGCTTTTATACTCCATTAGGCCAATACTTTGACCAAAAATTATTTTTGGCCAATACTTTGACCAAAAATTATTTTTGAGATGTTATTGTTACCAATATTTATGGATATTATCTGTGAATTCCCAATGAGTCTGTGATTTTAGCTATGTGCATTCTCAGATGTGCTGCCTTGTATAAAATTTTATGACCCAAGCCAAATACTGATGGAATTTTTTTCCACTTAAAATAAAAAGATTATCTTTTAAGTGACTTCCCTATTTGATGTTGTGAGGAGTTGAAAAGAAGTAAGACTGAAATCACACATAGAGCCAAAAAGTGAAGAGAACAGACACAGCATCTATAAATGTGGCATGCACTCACCAAAGAATTGATGGATGATTAAATTAGTGGAAAATACAGGAAATTCTTAGTAACTATTTTAGGTACAATTTTCTGAATATTTGCTATGTTTGAACAGGGAACCATGTCATATACACACAAACAAACACATGCACCCACACATATTTAAACCAGCCTTTACAGAACCATGTGAGGTATCTATCTCATTTTAATAATTAAAAAATATAAAAATTGCATGTTGGTAAGTAACCAAATCATAATTTGGCAAGCAGGTTTTTCTGTTATCAAAGCCCACTATGATTTAATGTCTCAGTAAGAAGAGGAAACTATTATAGGTTAACATACTCAGAAAAAACTTCCCCAAATGGGTAAAGTGTATGTAGAGTTTTTGAGTACTAATAAGATTAGGGTTTGTGTACAGATAGCAAAGAGATTATTAAAATTTGCACAGGGTACTTCCAAAATGGAAATCTGCATAAAATATGTAAAATGTAATGAGAATACCAACTTGCTTGAAATGATGATGACACATTACAAAGGCAGGTACAGATGGCATAACAAGCACATTATTCAGCAATTATATTTCGATTGCTAAGTGAAAAACCAAGAGGATGTATTAAGTGACCATTGAACATTTTTGAGAATGAAAATATCCTAACAAAACTTTTGTTTTAGAAAGATTAGTCTGATATTGATATTCTCTGTTGATATGAAGGAACAAATAATAGGAATACGTTTCTTTTCTTAGTTGTCATTTGATATAATATGTTCAAGCAGTGAATATAAAGGGAGGATCTCAAGAAAAATGTAACAAGCTGAAAACTCATTCTATGCAGAGTAAGAATCTGGCATCAAAAATAACAGTTTTCAGTATGAGTAGAAGCAAAAAAGTGATCTACTTCTTTCTACATTTTCTAAATACCAACTATGGGTGAGATATTGTATTAAGTATTAATTTAATACTGTCCCAAAAGGTAGGGGAACAGAAAGAGAAAGCACATTTTAGACAGCAGAAGAATTTGACTTAAGGAATGATAGGAATCATTTAATTTGAAAGCTTGTCTAAGGTAGGCAATAGAGATCAGTACTGGAAAACTTGTGAGTGCTCTCATGAAGAGATAAAGTATAGAGTTTAAAGAACTGATGACCAAGACTTAGACCTGCAATCTTTCAGAGAGAAGAAAGAGAAACCAGTGGGGAAGACAAAGAACAAAGAGTAAAGCAAAAGTGAGAATGCTGTATTTTCACAAAGAAAATATAGCTTATAAACTGTGGAAAATGTGATACTGAAGAATCATTTTTAAGAACTTTGGAAAATAAACTTGCTTGTTATTATGCATATTTTTATTTTGTTTTAAAGAGACTGTTGTGATTTTTGTTTGCTTTTCATGTGCATATTTTCCCTCTATAAACTGTAGCCTTCAAAAGAAAGCTCAAATTCCTGTTCAGGATTTCTTCCAAAATGTTTCTATGGTGTTCTTATAAAAACAAAGGGGAAAGGGGGGGGAGAGAGAGAGAGAGACAGAAAGAGAGAGAGAGAAGAGGGAGAGACTTTGATGTTAAAAAGGAAATGGTAAAAAAAGCAAAAAATCTTTTACAAAAAATAGTTTCTAAGACAGTTTTTATTCAAATTAATCTACTTTTTTAATATAAAAGATTGCAAAAGTATGCAATTTCTAATCTGTCAGAAGTGACACAATAAAAATTATGATACCTTGTATGAAATGTATAGTTCTCATTAATTTTGGTAATTCATGTTGCCTGCCAGAACAAACTTATTTAACTTTAAAGTGCTATTATGTAAACAAGTCTTGTCTGAGTTGCCATAATTTTCATATACAATGGTTTGTATTAGTCTGATATAATATAGCCAAGATTTACAAAGAAGTGGAAGGTCACAAAACTGATTTGGACCCTACCTTTACTTAAGAAATGTCAGGACTCTTATTGTGATTCTAAGATATTAATAGAATTTCATAGCACACAGATGTAATATTGAATTTTATAATTTGAAGTTCATCGAAGTATTTCTAAGCTCAAATTGTCTTCGTGGAAATTGGTACCACATTGTTTTACATTATTTTAATTGTACTAGACACTTTTTAAAATCACAAAGAATACTATATTATTGTTATCAGTGTAAATCATAAAAGGTTCCCATTCTCTTGGTAGTTGTTGCTTAGGGAATTGTACACTGTTAGGTTACATATATTCATTAGCTTTCATGTTTTATTCAATAACAGTTTGATCCTCTATTTCAAAGATCTCCTTTCAGAATTATTTAAAAATTTGAGAAGTTGAAAAAAACCCCAAACTTTTCTATTGTTCAAGAATATTATAAAATAAATTTATGGTGTAGGCATACCACAGTAATGGCAAAGTTGAAGAAACATGGGCGATGCTGGGCTACCATGAAATCAAAAGTTAGCAAGTGATTGGATTAAAATGGAGGCACTTAGTTTAACAAGTTGGTGTAATACACAAGATGAAGGCAGTGTTTAGTAGAATCCCAGATCTATATTGAGTAGAACTCCATCTTTTTCTTATATCACAGGATGATTGTATGAATACATTCAAAACTCGAGGGCAGAAGACTAATGTCTATTTTTAGATAAAAAGTATATATATTTGAAAAATATAGTCAACATATATGAATTATATTTGGTGAAAGTGTTGTTCAAAGATGGAGTGAACTTAAGGACTAAAACATGCTTAGAGATGACTTTGGATTTCAGTTCCTACAAACTCAGGAGTAATTGAAATTGGAGAAATTACATGTCTACAGATAAATGTTTCTGTAATTTTAAAAAAGGCAATGGTTGCATGGAATGTGGGGAAAGTTGTGGTATACATGATGATTTTCTCTATGAAAATCTAGAGATAAAACATTTCCATCCAACGCCCTACCCAATATACTGAGAGGACAGACCAACAGCTGAACAACCACAGCAGATGAAAAGATGTTGTCATGATTGAAAGTGGGATTCCTTCTATACCGACAACTATCCTGGTCAGTTTAAGCCAGGACAGAGAGAGATCAATGTGCAACAACTGAGTAGTGCAGTTACAAAGTCTGCAAAGAAAAATAGTATAGTCCAGGGGTCCCAAACCCCCAGCCTGTACCATTACCAGTCCCTGGCCCGTTAGGAACCTGGCCACCCAGCAGGAGGTGAGCGGCAGGCAAGCAAACTAAGTTTTATATGTACTTATGACCACTTCCCATCTCTCACATTACTGCCTGATTACTGCATTAATTTTTTTTTTATCTTCAAATCCCAAGGTATACAAGGTATGTAATATAGTATAGCTACTAATTAAATGTTTGGCAGTGAATGAATGACACTCTTGGGATTAAAGTACTAAGAAAAACATGAAATCTTAGAGTTTATAATATGCACAACACAAAATAGGGACAATGATATAAACTGAATTCAATATAGAATCATGTGATACAAGCATCTGCAGAGGATAGGAGGTGAAAGTTCAGTGAGTCAACTTTTCAGAGTCATGAACATTTTGGGAGACTCAAGAATAATGAATATATATGCACACAGTCACAATAAAACACACACACATTTTTTGCTTTTAGTTTACGATTGAGTCATCCAAAGCCCTCCTTTGATCCAATGAATGTTTTTCTTTTTTAATATAGAATAATCAGGTCGATCCAGCCCTTCTTGAACAGTCCTAGTTTATTTCTGTGTTCTAGTGTTACTAATAACTGCTTACATTTTTGCTCTTTATAGTATTATCACATTAGTGGCGATGCATTATGTACACATTCTATTAATACTGCTTAGTGTGTGTGTGTATATTGTAAACTTGTGTACATATATATTTGTGGACATGCATTTGGTGTATATAGTTGTATCAGTTGGGTCCAACCAGAGAAACAGAACCAGCAGGATATAGATAATAAGATATATATTGCTAGTATTTGGCTTACATAATTATGAGGTCTGGCTTGATAAGTTCAAAATTCACAAGGAAGACCAGCAGGAAAGACAGGCTAGAACTTTTCTGGTCATGGCTGAAGCTACTATCCACAGGTGAGATTTCTTCTTCATCAGGAAAATCTCATCTTTGCTTTTAAGTTGTTTCAAACTTTTATTAAATCATGTCCATCCAGATTACCTAGGAAAATCTCTTATTTAAAATCAACGGATTACATACTTTAATTGTATCTACAAAATTCCTTCAGAGCAACATGTAGACTTGTATTTGATTGAATAACTGAGGACTATAGCTTAGCAAAGTTCACACATCAAAAAACCACCAAAACAGTACATATGGGACATGGGCTTAGGTGTCAACATTGTTTTATGGTTCTATAGTATCACATCTCTCTTTCCCAATATTGTGAGCATCTCATGCCCAGGATTGTACTTTTGGATCCTTTGTTACTAAAAATTGCAAATTTTAATGAATATTATCAGAATTATATTACATACATATAAGAATCATTGATATAGGCAATCACCTGTTCTATATAATTAAAGTAGTTATCCAAACATATTTGCCCATATATTTTGAAGCTTTGATTCTGAATATAAGCATAACCTACATTTCCAACATCCTGAGAAAAAGATTTTATTATAATGCTATTTTTTTTCTCTGAAACATTTATTATGTGGCACATATATATGTTCTCTCTATATACATGTATATGTTCTCTATATTTGTGCCAACCTATCGACTTATGCTATTAATATGCATTTATTCCATCATATATGCTCAGCTAATGAAGGTGAATGACACTGTTCTTTATAGTTATGGTCAAGAATTTTCTTGCATCACACAATCCACACTCAGACAATAAGTACTAGATTGAGCAAGATATGTAGTCTCTGCAGTTTATTTCACTGTGGCTTTACTTTATTATTTTCCAGTTAATTTAAAAACCTTTGTACCAAAATGCCTGAAAAAAATATGTGCAAGTAATAGCATAATAGCACTGCTGGATGCATCCAAAAAAGTGAATTCTACAGTGGTTCAAGAAGATTCAAGGGATATATAGCACACAGAGCTAAAGTAGAATTGGAAATGAGAGATTTATGGAGGTCCCTGTGCATGTTAGGCATTTAAGAAATATCGCTTTACCTGGGAACATTTTTCAACAATTACAGAAAATGTAGCTGGAAGCAATTATTGTCTAAGGCATGTTATTACCTAAGAGGATTCAAAGAAATGAAAAGAGTGATCACCAATACGTAATTCAAGAAAATAGAGCTGATTCCTTAAGGGTGTCTTTGGTAAAGATACAAAGACTTTTTTTTTTTTTTTTTTTTTTTTGCTTCTTTGTTTTAACCCATCCTCTTCTTCCAAGCGAAATATAAATGTGTAAATACTGAAATGTTTTAGAAATGTAAACACTTATCTCTCTGCTTGATGCTACCCCTTGGGTAGATATGACAAACTATAACAGAGTAGTTTATATCCTTATGTCATGTAAAAAAACAAATTAGAGAATCAACGAATACGCACCTGAGAAAGGAGCCTAATGTTACCTGCTAAGTAACAGCACAAGTAAAGACAACAACAAAAACGTCCTCATCAGCAGAACATATGCACAAAGGAGAGGTGCAGATAAGAAGAAGGGAAACACTTCATGAAAGAGGAAGGGTCGGATCTGATCATGCAAGAAGGGTAAAGTTTGACGAAACAAAGAGGTAGTGAAGCCTTCTGGCTGGAAAAAGAAATATTCGGCAGGCAACAGTATGCTTAACAGACCTTAGAACTATGACCAGGGCACCCTCATTTGCCGTGGAAGATTTATGTTCGGAATGAGTGGGTGATGAGGTTGGAAAAGTAGTCTGTGATCAAACTATGGAAGAAAATAAGGACCAGGAAACAAAGTCAGAAATTTAGCCTTATAGGTAATGATTGCTAAGAGAGTCATCAGTGTAGTGAGTGGTGACAAGAATAATTGAACACGAGAATTTGAAAGAACACTTTAACTGAATGAATGTATCAGATGTATCACTTACCATAATGGATAGAATAAAAATGATTTATTTTAGTGCTGGTAGTAACACATGAGGCCAGTGTTCTAATGAAAATGATTTGGTCTAATGAATTAACTTGTAAACCTACTGGGCAAGATATCTAATGCTATGTCAGGTGCCCAGCTTAGCATACTGCCACTGCTCAAAAAGTGAAATGTAATCATGGGACTTGTCAAGACTCTGAAGTAATAAATGTCATTAAACCCAAGAGAAAAAGAGATTGCTTTGCTTTCATTTACCCGGGGACATACAGTCCTAGTTTTATCAGGAAAACCAAAAAAGGCTGTTACTAAATTTACATTGAAAAGAAAGAATACATTATTTAAAGCCTGAATAAGGCCTTCCCATCTTAAAGGGCAATGAATTCTCATCTGTGCTGATTGTTCTCTTAAAAGATGTGTAAGAAAACACCCTTCTCCTAACCACTGAATTAAATGGAATTTGCTAGCCTTGGTTTAATCAGTGCCTTGTAATCAAATCAGGCATGAAATCAAGTTTTGATTATATATTATTCTCTCTATTACTAACAAATTGCCAAATCATTGGAAACGCCCCTAAGTATGGGGGAGGATGGTGAACAACTGTGGAAACAAATGTTTTATTTAGTAAAACAGAGAAATATAATTAGATTTAACCAAGTCTGAAGAGCTTTTCAGCCTTATCATTTTTAGCTAAGCTAAAAGATTTTAGATTCCCAACATCCTGCCTATAACACATCTTAAGCCACCCTAAAGGGTTGCAGTAAGTAGATAGATAAAACTACTTGTTTTACCTAAAATCTCCTTTAACAATGCTTAAAAACATAGAAGGTTTTAAAAATGGAATACAAAGGTTTTCTAGTTTTTTGAAAAAACTGACTATTTAAATTTAATATTCAAATTATCAGTGTTTTACAAATAAAAAGTTAATTTGATGATACGATTTCTACTTTTTTAAAGGTAAAGATGTGTTTATGGCCAACCACCATGCAATGCCAATTCATTTACTTATATTTTCATATACCTTTCTAACCAGAACTCTATGAGGATGATATCTCCATTTTCAGACAGGAAATATAATATTAACATTCTTTGTCATACAACTACTAAGTATTACATTTGAAATGGAGATATATTAGATTATAAATACCTGTTTTTCATATTATCATTATAAAAACATTTTTTTCATTAAAAAATTTATGTATTTTATCAGTTCAAAATACAAGCTATGTATCAGAAATAGGAAAAGACGCCTTCTCAGGCTACCAGGGCTCTAATAAATTAAATATTTTCAAACATGAAAACTAAACAAGGATTTTGATTGCAAGCCAAGTTATTTAATTAAAAAGATTAGTTGATGGACTATTGTTTTTCAGCATCAATTCAGCAACATAAAATATATTATTCAGCATAACCAAATATATTTTATTATTGACTGCATAGTGTCAAAAATATTAAAAAATATATCCATCACTAATTTTATTTTAGTTTTATAAATAATAGGAACATAAAAGGCAAATGATTGACAAACTACTGTTCAATTGTTTATTGATTCATTGCAGAAATTTGTATTGAACGATAATTATATTTACAGCACTAACTTGAATATATTTTTAATTCAGAAAGAAAACTTACACACATAGTCCTGAACCCTCAACAATCATATTTTTACAGGGAATTTATTCTATGTAGAACTACATAGTAAAGAAAAATTTAAAATTTGTTTACCAATGACTATGGTTGAAGAATGTGACTGAAATAACTTTTTTTTTTTTTTTTTTTTT